>NC_056739.1:1897483276-1897630503 GCF_019279795.1 Protopterus annectens | reverse complement strand
GGACACCAACTTCAACTGTGACATTCCAAACTGTGCCCTTCCATGTTTTGAATCCGTGTGCATGCAAGATAGCCCTTCACTTCTACTAAGTGTGTGAGCATTCCCAGTACGCCATTGTGTAGATGGACACACAGTACATTCCAAACGGACGTGTGATACTGTGTGAGCATGCCCAGTGACACCTTGTGTTGGTGATGTGCCTCTGTGTATGGGCATGGCCATTGACATCCTGTATAGCGATGGTGGTCATCCAGGCAACAGATGTCCAAACCCCACATCAGGATGGATGCTTACATTGAACACATTGGTTGACTGTTTTGAAGGCTGTACTGTCTGTGACGCATCTCTTATCTATGTAGTGTTGTAATAGTGCTCCATAGATAGGCAGTTGTCCCGCTCACACCACTGCCGTGTGTTTGTCTACGTCTACCTTGGGACAGTAATATGCTTTTAGACTGCTCACTCTCTATACATTCCCTATAGGCGTCTTTGCCTTAGCGGATGATGTCATCCACCTAGAAGTATGCCTCTGGGAGTGCTGTGTCTCAGTAATCTTGGTAGCGCATTCTGTAACTGCGTAATGCTGTAGTGTGATAAGGTAGTTAGATGTATGTTTGACTCCCAGCCCTGCCAAGTGTGTGTGTGTGTGTATTTCCAGCTGCCTGGGGACAGAGTAATGCTTTTAGACGGCTCACTCCACATACATTCCCTATCGGCGTCTTTGCCTTTGCGGATGATGTCATCTACAAAGAAGTATGCCTCTGGGAGTGCTGTGTACCAGTAATCTCGATAGCACATTCTGTAACTGCGTAATGCTGTAGTGTGATAAGGTAGTTAGGTGTATATTCGACTCCCAGCCCTGCCAAGTGTGTGTCTGTGTGTGTTTCCAGCTGCCTGGGGATAGAATAATGCTTTTAGACGGTTCACTCCACATAATTCCTTATTGGCGTCTTTGCCTTTGTGGATGATGTCATCCACCTAGAAGTATGCCTCTGGGAGTGCTGTGTTCCAGTAATCTCGATAGCGCGTTCTGTAACTGAGTAATGCTGTAGTGTGATAAGGTAATTAGGTGTATGTTCGATTCCCGGCCCTGCCAAGTGTGTGTGTGTGTTTCTGGCTGCCTGGGGACAGAGTAATGCTTTTAGATGTCTCATTCCCCATACATTCCCTATCGGCGTCTTTGCCTTTGCGGATGATGTCATCCACCTAGAAATATGCCTCTGGGAGTGTTGTGTACCAGTAGTCTCGGTAGCACATTCTGTAACTGCGTAATGCTGTAGTGTGATAAGGTAGTTAGGTGTATGTCTGATTCCCAGCCCTGCCAAGTGCATGTGTGTGTGTTTCCAGCTGCCTGGGGACAGAGTAATGCTTTTAGATAGCTCACTCCACATACATTCCCTATCGGCGTCTTTGCCTTTGCGGATGATGTCATCCACCTAGATGTATGCCTGTGGGAGTGCGGAGATGCTGGAACTCGGTAGCGCGTTCTGTTACTGCATAATGCTGTAGTGTGGTAGACTAGACAGGTAGGTGCTCGATTCCAAGGCATGGCAGGTGTGTGTGTTTGGCAGTTGTACCATATGTGTTGGTATCTGTGGGTGGCTAGCTGCGGGATGTGTTCAGTGTGTTTTGTTGCTGACCTATATAGTGTCCACAGCCCGCATATTCTGCCAAGACACTGGGTAGTCAACACATACATTCGCCAACAGGTCTGGTGAGTAAGTGTCAGCAGCCCTTCTCTTACCCTTGATATGGTCTGACCCGTGTGACGCAACATAACATACGTGCCTTGATAGTAACAACACTAAATGATGCAGGTGGCACATGTAGTTTCCTTTTTATTCCTGTCTAATGCATTGCTGTCATGTGGTCCGCTGTTGTGATATAAATGCCATATCTACATATGTGTGTACATGTATATGTGTGTATGTATATATATATATATATATATATATATATATATATATATATATATATATGTCCATGTATATATGTATACAAATAATATATATGATATATGTAGATGTAGAGTTGGACATAGATGTAAACATATAAATCTGGGGACATCAGCACTATTGAATGTTTGTGGGTGTTTGCGATAACCTGGGATCTATTTATCTAAAATGTTGGGCTGCGAAAGTCATCCAAAACCAAAACCCTTTGAAGGAAAAAAGGGCTGGGGCAAATTTAATTTAATGGGAGGGAAAAATAAGGGTTTTTTAAAATTTCATGTTTTACTGTTTAAAAAATCCTTTTGATCCTAAATTCCACTTTTCATCCTACCGCCTTTTTAAAAAAATATCACAAAAAAGCTTTTAACGGAATCTAAAAAAAAAATTTTTTTAAAAATTTAAAAACTTTAAAAATTTTTAATCAGCATAAATTTTGTTTTGTTCAAATTTTGACTTTCCAAAAAAAATTGAACTTAAAAAATTCAAAGTTTTTGGGCAGGGCCACTGGGAAGAAACCATCTTTTGAAAATTTAAAAATGTAAAAAAACAAAAAAAACTGAATGTTACGGACACTACTACTCTGATAGTAAAAATTTAATTAATTGAAAATTTTTTAAAAAATTTGAAAAAAAAATAAAAATTTTTTTAATTTTTAATAAAAAATTCAAATTTTAGTAATTTATAAATAAATAAAAAAATATATTAAATTAAAAATAATAAAAAACCAAAATATATTAAAAAAATTTTTTAAATAGGGAATTCAAAGTTACTTATTTTGGACTGGATTATTAAAATGTTGGCCGGAGGTTTATTCCATTATTTGATAAAATTTTGACATATTAACCCCCCCCCAAATTTTTTTTTTAATTTAAGCAAAAATTTAGGTAAGGGCAACAATTTACGTAAAATTTTTTAAATTTTTGATTTCATAAAATTTTTTCCCCTATTTTTAATTCCCTTTTTCAAAAAAAAATAACACATCTTTGCTAAAATATAAATCCCAAAGTTACTTAAGAAAATATTTTAAAAAACTTTTTTTTAAATAAATTTACATTTAAAAATATCCCAAATTTTTACTTTGGCCCCATTTATTTTCATTTTTTCACCCACCAAGAAGGGTTTTAAATTTTCTTTTAAAGGTACATTTGGGCTCTTAAAAATTCATTTATAACCCCTGAATTTACCTTTCTTTTCCAAAATTTTTTAATCCCCCTTCCCCACTATTAAACTAAAATTTTTTTTATTATTGTTTTTAAAATTTCAATTTAACCAAAATTTAATTATTTATTTAATTTTTCCAAATTTTTAACCATCCTTATTATAAAATTTTATACAATATTAACTTATTAAAACCTTTTTTAACAATACCCCCCTTCAAACCCCTTTCTTTTGAAAAAGGGTTAAAATTAAGTTGAAAAAAAAGTTTTTTTTTAAAAAAAAACCCCTTTACCTCAAATTTTCCAAAAACCTAATTCTTCCTATACTTAAAAATTTAAAATGTTTTTTTAAAATTATTCAAAAATTTTGAATTAATTGTCCTACCCAAAAAGAAATTTCATAAAACTCTTTTAAATTTCCAACATTTTAAAACTGGAAAATTATAAACATTTCCCACATTAGGGGAAATTTAATTTTAAAATTTCCCCCCTCTACCTTACTTTTTAAAAATTTTTCCCAAATGGAAAAAATTTTTAAAGCCACTTCCCTTAAAAAAAAAAAACTATTTTAAAAATTAAATTTCGCTTTTAAAAGCTTCATTTTCTTAAAAGGTATAGTGGAAACCACAATTAAATTATTTCAAATTTTTAAAAAAACACGGGGGTAAAATCCCATTCCCTTCACATATTAAAATTGGTTTTAATTTTTCCAAATTTATTTTTTTCCCCTAATTTTTTTTTTCAGGTGGTCCTTTTTTACATTATCCCCCAAAAAAATTCCATTTTGTTTTAAAAAAAAAAAATGTCTTTAACCTTTAATAAAGGTCTTAAAACAAAATATTTTTTTAATTGTTTCTTTAAAGGGGCCATTCCTTTTTTCATTTTTCAAAACCCATTTTTTTTTTTAAAAAATTCCCAACTAGCCCCCCCTTTATCCGTTTAAAAATTCAATTGTTGCAACAAACATTTAATAAAACCCCTTAATATTCATTTTTTTCCCCCCCCCGTTTTTTATTTTTTCCATTAAGTTAAAAATTTTTTAAATTTGGGGGGGAAAATTTTTTTTTAAAAAGTAATTATTAGGGCCCATGGAAAAAAAATTTAAATTTTTTTAAAAAACTTCATAATAAAAACTTTCCAAACTCCCTTCTTTTGGGAAATTTTTCCCCAAAAACAATTAAAATAACTTTCAAACAACTGGAAAATTTAAAATTTTAATAGCCTAAAAAATTTTGGATAAAAATTTTTCCCATTTGGGGTAAAAATCTGATTTTCCCCCCTTTCCCTTTTTAAACCCTTTTTTTAAAAAATTTTCCCCAAACATTCGGTAATTTTTTTTTATTTTTTAAGGGGGGATTCTATAAACTTTAAATATATTTATTCTTACAATTATTCAAAAAAGGGAGTTCTTATTCCCTTCTTCATCCCCCTTATAAAACATTTATAAATTGGGGTTTAGTACTTTTTTTTTTAAAACCCTTTAAACCCCCTTTAATTTTTTTTTTCTTTAAAAATTTTTCTTCTTCAATTTTTAAGTTCTTCACTCTCTTATTTTTAAAAAGCTCAAATTTCCTTTTCCCCCAAATCTCTTAAAACCTACTCTTTATTTTTTTTAAAATTTTTAAAACTAAAAAATCTTTAAAAAAAAAAATTTCAAATAAAACCTTCCCCTTTTTCTTTTTTGGGGAAACAATTAACCTTTGGGGACTTTTTCTAATTTAAACTTCCTTTTATAAATTTTTAATTAAATTTCAAAATTTAAACATTTTTCATCAATTTCTTCCTTTCTAAAGTTTAAATTTTTAATTTTCATTAAAAACGGACCTTTTGTTTTAAAACGTTTTTTTAAAAATTGTAAAACAATTTGTATCTGTCCTTCATTTAATGACCTATAATTCTTTAAAAATTCCTTTTTCCCTAAAAGGATGTCTTTCATGCTCCCAACCTCAAAAACTTTTTTTAAACCAATTTTAAAGTTGGCCCCACTGGTCTTAAACCGAAATCCTTTTAATTTTATTTCCCTTAACCCCCCCCCCCCATCCCAACCCCTTTTTTTTTCATAAAAACCCCCATTATGAACCCCCTTTCTCCCAACTCTATCTAATTTTCCTTCTCCCAAAAATCTTTTCCCCCCCCCCTTTTTTTAAAAAACCCAACCCTTTTTTCCCCTGGGTAAAAACCCTAAGCTTGGAAAATTTTAATTTCCCCAAAAAATTTTCTACTCTCCCCTTTAACCATAAAAATCAGAAAAAAAAATAAAATAGGAAAATCTAACATTATAAAAAAACCAAAAGGGTAACTAAAATTATAATTTAAATGAAAAAAAAGACCAAAAAAACCCCCCGGCAAAAACTTCTAGACAATT
This sequence comes from Protopterus annectens, assembly GCF_019279795.1. NCBI lineage: Eukaryota > Metazoa > Chordata > Ceratodontiformes > Protopteridae > Protopterus > Protopterus annectens. The sequence goes on along the minus strand of NC_056739.1, from coordinate 1,897,625,029 downwards.
TTAAACACCCTTTCTGCTTAAAAAAATCAATTGCAAAACCATCTTAAAACCGATTTCTACTCCGCCTTTTTTTTAAACAAAAAACAAATCGCAAATATTTAAAAAAAAACAAAAAAAAAGGGAAAAAATTTTCCTTTTTTCCCAAACAAATTATCAATCTCCTTTTGCCAACTTTTTAAAAATTTTTGCACAAACCAACCCAAAAAACAAAAAAACCTGTATAAAATTCAAAAAAACTTGGGGCCTCTGGGAAAAAAAACCTCTTTTGTTTTTTAAGTGTAAAACTATTAAAAATTAAATTTAAAACTTCTATTTTCCCCTCTAATAAATAAGTTTAAAATTAAAAAAAATTAAAAAAATCATATATAAAAAACCAAAAAAACCAAAAAATTTAAAAAAAAATAAAAATTTTTATAATTTAAATAAAAAAAAAAAAAAAAAATAAACATAAAAATCTAAAAACCCATAAATCTTAAAACTTTTTTGAAATTTAATACTTAAAATTACTCCCTTTTTTTAAGGATTTTTAAACACGTCATTAACCATTTATTGGCCCCAAGTGTTTAATAACCCTTTAAAATTTCCCCAATACCCCAATATTTTTTTTTTTAAAGCAAAAAATGGGGGCCAAAAGGGAATAATTTTATTTGAAAAAATTTTTAAATTTTTTTTTTCTTACAAAATAATTTCAAATTTTTAATTGTCTTTTCCCAAACTTAAAATAATTAATCTTTGATGGGGAATATATAAACCCCAAATGATCCATTAAAAAAAAATATACTCACTAAAAATTTATTTAAAAAAATTTTAATTTTTAAAAATAAAAAAAATTTTACTTTTAAAAGGGGCCCATTTACTTCTTTTTTATTATTTTATTTTTTAAAATTTTTTTAAATTTCTCCTTTAAATAATTAATTTTAAAAATTATTCATAACCACTAATTTACCATTTTTTAAAATTTTTAACCCTACTGGTTTGCCCCATTAATAAAAAATTATTTTTTTCACTATTAGTTGAGTTTAAATGGCCTTCTTTTTACCTTACCTAAAAGGGGTTCTCCCATTCATTTTAAACTTTTTCTAATTTTTTTTTAAAAGCCGGGGGCCCCTTTCCTAAACATTTTAAAATTGTCCTTTTCTTTAAAATTTTTCTTTAATCTTCAAATTCAACTATTTTAAAACCCCCTTTTTTTTTAGGAAATTTAAAATCAAGTATAATTAGAGAAATTCCTTTTTTAAAACCAAAAAAATTTTCCTTTTCCCACAAATATCCGAAATCAACATTCCCACATTAAGTTTTTAAAAACTATTATTTTATTTCAAAAATGTTTTTAATCGGGCCTAACAAAAGACACTCAAGGCTCTTAAAATTTAAAATTGTTAAAACGGGAATTTTTATCTTTTTTCCCAATTTAATTTCGTTGCACACCCCCCCCCCCCCCTTTTTTTTTTTTTAAAAATTTTCCCTTAAAGGGGAAAAAAAATTATTAAAAAAAACCCCCCATCCCCATTAAAAATCTATTTTTCAAATTCCCATTTTAAAAAATTTCTTAAAAATTATCCCTTTTCATTTAATAAACCCCCAAATATCAGGGGTTAAAATTCAAATCTTTTAAAGAATGATTAAAATTTCTAAAATTTGAGTTTCCCCCCCTTTCCCAAAAAGAAAATTTTTTTTTCCCCCATTTAAAACCGGGGACTAATTTTCCCCCATGGGGATTAACTATATGTTTATCATTGGACCCAAACTGTCTACCAGGGAAACATAAAAATCAAAGGAAAAATGTTATTAATTCAAAATGGTCTTAAAACAAAATATTTTTTTTCCCAATTGATTTTTTTAAAAAGGGCTCTATGGTTTTCTTTTTTAAATTTCCTTTTTTTTTTTATAAAAAATAGAAACACCCCCTCCCCTTTATTTTAAAATTTTTTAATTTTCTTTATTAAACTTTTAAAAATTTTTTTTCCCTTCATGGTTAAAAGACTTTTCCACCCAGTTTTTTTTTTTTTTTTCCCAAATTTAAAATTTTTTCAATTTTGGGGGGTTAAAATTTTCTTCAATAAGTCTTATTTTTGTTTTTTCCCATTAAAAAATTAAATTTTTTTTCCCAAAAAGGCTTGGTAATAAAAACTTTTTTTTCCCCCTTTTAGGGAAAATTTTTTCCCCTTTGAAAAAAATTAAAATGAATTTAATATAACTCTAAAATTTGTATTAAGCCTAAATTTTCTTATAAAAAAAAATTTTTTTCCCCATTTGAGGTTATAAACTTTTTCTATTACCATTTTCCTCTTTTTTTACTTTCCATTCCCTTTTTCGAATTTTTAATTTTTTTCTACTTTTAATTATTTTTATTTAAAATTTCTTGTTCCACAATTTTCTTAAATTTTCATTATTCCCATTTTCTTTCCCCCAAAAAAGCTTTTTAAAAATTTTAGGGGGTTTTATATTTTTGCTTATAATTTTAATTCAAACTTTTTCTTTAAAACTTCTAATATTTCTTAAACCCTTTTTTAATTTAAAACACTTGACTTCTTATTTAAAAGCAATTTAAATTTACCAAATTTCTTTCAAAAATCTTTTCTTTTTTTTTAAATAAAAATTTTAAAAATTTTAAAAACCCCCTTTTAAAAAATTTTTAATTCAAAAAAAATCCTTCCTTTTTTAATTTTTTTTGGAAATTTGAATCTAACCCTTTGGGACTTTTTAAATTTTAAAATTTCCTTTAAAAAAAAAATTTTCTCTAAAAATTTTAAAATTTAAAAAATTTCATAATTTTTTCCATTGTCAAAAAAATTAACATTTTATTAAAACGGATTTTGCTTAAAAACTTTTTTTATAAATCTTATTAAAATTTTCCCTTTCCCTTAACCCCCCAATACCTCTACACCTTTTTAAAAGGTGCCCTTTTTTTCCCTCCAACACCATTGTTGGGAGGCCCCGGTAATTTATAAACATCTTTAAAATCCCCCTAACTCTCCCCTCATTTATTAAACCCAAAAATCTTTTTTCCATTTTAATTTTAATTCCCCCCCATCACCCCTTTTTTTTATCAACCCACCCCTTAGACATCTTTTTCCCTCTAATTAAATTTTTTTTTCCTATTACCAAACCAAGGTTCTCCTGCCCCCCTTTTTTCATAAATTCAAACAAGGCCATTTGGTTTTTCCCGGGGTAATCAATATGTGAACTTTAAAATTTGCCCAAACCTTTTGGCTTCCCCCAAAATTTTCCTTCCCCCCCTAAACCATTACCAACCCAAAAATGCTTGGCAAGTGCTAACGTACTTGAAAAAAAAAAACCTTGAAGGAAAAAAGGGCTCGGCTATGATTTTTAATGAGGACAAAAAGCTTCCCCAAAAATCCCACTCGCAGAAAAACTTCTCGCAATTTTAACACCCACGCCCTTTAAAATCAACACTTTTCTCCTCAATTCCACTTTCTACTCCGTCTCATTTAAAAAAAAATTTAAAAAATGCCGCTCTTTTAAAAAAAAGGAATCAAAAAGGGGGAAAAATTTTCCTTTTTTAAAAAAATTTTAAAAATTTTTAACTTTAAAATTTGCCAACTTTGTTAAAAATTTAAAATCCAAATTCTCCCCCAAAAAAACATAAAGATAAAACAAATAAAATGGACAGGGTGCCATCTAGGGGAAAAACCAAAAAAATTTTTTTAAGAAATAAAAAAACATCAAAATTAATGACACAAGCTTTACACCACTCAAATGTTTAGAAATTTTTAGAAAATTAAACTCATTTAAAAAACCAAAATACATACTTAAAAAATTTTAATAAAAAAATAACAAATTTTACAAACCTCTTCAAAAAATAAAAAAATATAAAAATAAACAAAAAATAAATTAAAAACATAATAAAAAAAATTTTTTTAAATTTTAAAACCAAACTTATTATTTTAGTACTATTTTAAAAATCCCCAAAATTTTGGGCCCCAATTAAAAAAACCCCTTTTCCCATAGATGTTAATCCATAATTCTTTTTCATTTTAAGAAAAAATTATATAAAGGGAACCTTTTTATGCACAAAGTTTTTTAGAAATTTTTTTTATTTCATAAAAAGTTAGAAATTTTTTTTTTAATTTTTTTAAATAAAATAATACATTTTGAACAAATAATAATAAATTTAATTAAAAAAATAATTACAAAAATATTCATTTTAATAAATTTATTTTTAAAAATATATTTTTAAATTTTCCCAATTTAAACCCATTTGTTTTTATTTTTATTCACCCTTTTTTCTTTAAGAAGGGTTTTTAAAATTTTCGCCTTTAGGGGAATTAAGGGCCCTTTTAAAAAGGTAGTTGCTATAACCCCTGAATTTTTTATTTTCCCAAATTTTTCAACCTATCTTCCCACAAAATTCAAAAAATTTTTTTCAAGATTATTTAGTCTTGGGGGGTTAATTTTCTACCTAAAAGGGGTCGAATCCCCTTTATTTCCCCTCCTTTTTCCAATATTTTAACCATTTTGGGGGGTACCCCCAAAAAATTTTTATCAAATGTCACATTTTAAAAATTCTTCTTTTAATATTTACTCTTAAAATCCCCCTTCACAATTTTTTTTTTGGGAAATTCACTAAATGCAATTGTTAAAAATTCCTTTTTTCCAAAAAAAATTTTTTTTCCTTTAAAACCAAAAATAAATTCTTTCCTTCAAGGAAGTAAATTTCAAAAACTATTGATTTCAAATTTTCAAAAATTTTAATTTCCCTCGGGCCCTCCCACAAAAACAATTCTGGAATTTTTTTTTCCCAACTTTGAAAAATGGTTTTTTTCTTATTTCCCACTTAAATTTGTTGAATTCCATTTTCCCCCTACCCCCCTTATTTTTAAAAATTTTTTCTATAAAATTTTAAAAAACCACATCCTCATAATTTCTCTTGAAAAATTCCCATTTAACAAACTTCTTCAAAATTCTCCTTTTATGGGGTTGTGAAAAAAACCCCCAAATATAATTAAAAAATTCTCTTTATCAAAGAACTTTTTTAAAAACTAAAATTTCCCCAGACCTTTCAACCCCTTTCCCCAAAATTAAAAAGTATTTAATTTTGTGCCCAAATTTCAATGTTGATAATTTTCAACCACAGGGCAGGGGTGGACCCCTATATTTTTCACCTTGGCCCCCAAACGGGGGTTATATTTTTACATTAAAAGAAATGTAGAAATGTCGAACCTTCAAAATGGGTCTTGAACTTAATTTTTTTTCCCCATTTTATTTTTTTAAAGACCTTTTACCCTTCATTATTAATAACCTTTTTTTTTCTTCATAAAACAAAGTCCTAACCCCCCCCCCCTTTATGGTTTAAAAATTTAAAATTTTCAATTAAATTTTTAATAAATTTTTTCCCTTCTGGTTAAAATTTTTTTCCAAGTCTTTCCATTTTTTTCCTTTTTCCAAAAATTTTTTAAGTTATTGTGTTTTTTTTTTTTTAAACCTAACGTTGCTTTTTTTTTGGTTTTTCCCAGGATAAAAAAAAGTTTTTTTCCTAAGAAAGACTTAGGTAACAAAACTTTCCAAAATTTGTTCATTAAAAATTTTTAACCCTTTAAAAAACTCTAAAATAATTCCTAAACTAAATTTAATTAAAATATTATCCTAAAGGTTTGGTCCCCCCAAAAAAATCTTTTCCATCTTTTATAAACATTTTCTTTTCCCACCGTTTTCCTTTTGTTTAATCCATTCCCCCCCCCCTTCTAAAATTTTTAATTTTTTTCTTTTCTTTTTTTTCCTATCTTTTAAGGGGTTTTTAAAAAATCTTTTCCCATTTTTTGTCTCAAATTTTCATTTGGTGAAATTTTATTGCTCTTCTTTAACCAAAAAGTTACATAATTATTGGGGTTTAGGGTAATTTTGTTTTTTCCTGAATTTTCCCCTTCAATTTTCATTTTTTTAAATACTTCTTTTTTTAAAACCTTTTTTAATTTAAAACATTTTTAATTCTTATTTAAAAGCAATTTAAATTTACCAAATTTTTAATCACAAAATCTTTTCTCCTTTTTTTTAAATAAAAATTTTAAAAATTTTAAAAACCCCCTTTTAAAAAATTTTTAATTCAAAAAAAAATCCTTCCTTTTTTAATTTTTTTTGGGAAAATTTGATCTTGCCCTTTAGGGTTTTTCTTTTTAAAATTCCTTTAAAAAAAAAATTTTCTCTCTAAATTCAAAAATTTAAAATATTTCTCAATTTCTTAAATTTCTCAAATTTAAATTACTATATTTTTTTAAACCGGAATTTTGCTTAAAAACTTTTTTTATAAATCTTATTAAAATTTTCCCTTTCCCTTAACCCCCCAATACCTCTACACCTTTTTAAAAGGAATTCCTTTTTCCCTAAAACCCGATCCCGGGGGGTTATCTAACTACATTTCCCATAAACATTTTTAACCAATTCCTCTTCCCTATATCTTAAACCAAACACTTTTTTATATTTATATTCCCTTAATTGATCACCCCCCTTTCCTTGTTGATCAACCCCAGCCTTAGCACCCCCCCTTTTTTCCCTCCCAATTATTACTTTTTTTTTAAACCCCAAAACCAATCTTCCCCCTGCCCCCCTTTTTCATAAATTCAAACAAGCCCAAAGTTACGTTTTACATCATTGGGGTTAATGGTCGGAAATTTGCCCCATTGGCTTCCCCCCCCCTTAAAATTTTCCACTTCCCCCCCCCATCCTGTCAGCCAAAAATAAATTGGAAAATTGAACATACTATGCCCCCAAAAGCATTAAAGGAAAAACGAGGAAATTTGAAATTTAAATGGGGAAAAAAAAACTTCCCAAACACATCCCCGTTTCTTTGAAAAACCACGAAAATTTCACCCCTTCTCTCCTTTCCAATTGCTCCATCAAAAAACCGTTTTCCCTCCCTGCTCTAAAACAAAAAATCCTGCCCTCGTTTAACTAAAAGGACATCATAAAAAGGGGAAAAAAAAAATTTCCTTATAAATATTAACCAAACTTATATATGTATACTTAATCAGTCACTAAATGTTGCACTAACTTTGTTACAAATAATTAATAATACACAAATTCTCAACCACAAAAACAAATAAACATAGAACTGTATAAAATTCATAAGTATTAATGGTACATTGGTGCCATCTAGTGGAAGAAACCATCATTTGTATAAATTCTTTAAGAATAGTAAAAACATACTATGCAAAATCTGAAGTGATTCACAGAGCATTCTATCTATCTCACTACATAGATAGTAATATAGATTAATTAATTAGAAAATAATAATACAAATACATATATAGAAAACCAAAATACATACATTAAAATATTTAATATTTAATAAATAATTCAAATTTTAGCTAACCTCATTACAATAAATAAATAAATATATATAAAAATAAACTTATAACAATCAATATAAAAACCACATAATATACTTAAAAACAATTTTTTTAAATATGTAAGTACTTCAAAGCTTAGCTGCCCTCATTTTGAGTACTGGAGTTATTGAAATCACGTCATTAAGGCCTGGAGGTTTATTGGCCTCCAGATGTAGTTATAATAACTCCTTGTACTCTATAGATGTCTCCCAATGGCCACCCTAATATCTTTTCTACTACTTCTAAGACAAAAATTATAGGTCGCCAAAGGGCAATCCAATTTATGTCTGTACAAAGCATTTTTAGAATTATTTGTTCTTATTTCATAATAATGTTCGTAAATCCTATTTTTTAACTTCCGTTCGGATTTCCCAACTTAAAATGAATTACATGCTTTGCATAGGGCAATATATATAATCCCAAATGTATCACAGTTAGAGAAAAATATACTCTCTACTAAAATATCTCTACTCTTTACATAAATTGTATCATTTACACAAATATGCGGACATTGCGAACATTTCCCACATTTAAAGGTGCCCACTTTAGTTCTTCTATTTTTAATATCCCTTTATTTCTTTCAAGAATGGTTTTTAAATTTCTGCCTTTACGGAAGGTACACTTCAATGGCTCTTCAAAAAGGTAGTTCAGTTCTGATAACTCACTGAATTTCATCCATTCTTCTTCCAAAATTTTTCTAATCCTACTGGCTTGCCCACTATAATCAACTACGAAATTATTTTCTCTTTCTACATGATTAGTTGTAGTCTTAAGTGGGGCCTTCAATTTACCTCTACCTAAAATGGGTTCGAATCTCCCCATTCTACCTTCCCTAACTTCTTTCTCAATATTTTTAACCAGTCCTGGTGGGTACCCTCTCTCCATAAACATTTTATACAATATGTCACATTCTTCATTAAAATCTGCTTCTCTTGAAGTCATTCGACATGCTCTAACATACTGTCCCTTCACAATCCCTTTCTTTTGATGGAAAGGGTGTGCACTTCCAAATGCTAAGTATGAATTAGAGAAAGTTGCCTTTCTGTATAACTTCGAGAAGAAACCATTTTCGCTTTTACCTACATATATATCCAGAAACCTCAATTCATTCCTATCACATTGGAATGTAAATTTCAAAAAACTAGTTGATTGTGAAATATATTCAAAAAATGTTTGGAATTCAACCTCTGTGCCTACCCACAAAAAGCACATGTCATCAAGGAACTGCTTATATAATTTCCAACATTGTCTAAAACTGGAATTAATTATAAACTTACTTTCCCACATTGAGAGGATAATGTTCGCATATGTCGGAGCATCTTGCCCCCATAGCTACCCCCTGTACTTGTTTGAAAAATTTTCCTTCAAAGTGGATAAAATTATTAGAAAGAACCACATCCATCAGCGTCAGTATTAAATAAAACTCATTGTTATCAAACTTCCCATAATTAATCAAAGCTTCTTCAAAAAGCTTCATACCTTCTTCATGGGGTATAGATGAGAACAAATCCACAATATCAATGGTATAAAATATCAAATCTTTATCAAAGACATCTGGAGTTAATAATTCTAACAATTCCCATGAGTCCTTCACCACTCCATTCCCAAAATTAGAAAGTACCTTTAATTTTGTGTCCAACCATTTAGCTAACGGTGCTGTGACTGAATTTTCCGAAGCCACTATTGGGCGCATGGGTGGACTCACTATATGTTTATGCACCTTAGGTACCCCAAACAGTGTCGGTACCGTAGGTTTGTCAACATGTAAATACTGAAATGTAGAAATGTCTATTGAACCTTCTAATAATAGGTCATTAAGAACTAAATATACTTTTTTATTCCCTATATTGATTTCATTTAAAGAGGCTCTATGGTACCTTTCTTCATTATTCAATATATCCATCATTTTTTCTTCATAAAACAAGTAGTCCATAACTACCGTCCCTCCCCCTTTATCCGGTTTAGAAATTCTAATTGAATTGTCATTACTTAAACTATTTAATAAATTATTTTCTTCCTTCGATAGGTTAAAAGCTATCTTGTTTCCACCCAGCTCTTTCCTTATCTTTTTTTCCATTAATGTCTCAAAATTTTTCAATTGTGGGTGCAGGGGGGGGGTTAAAAGTGCTTCTTCTTTTTAACCTAACGTTGACATTATTATTTGTGTTTTGCCCATGGTATAAAATCTCAAAGTTTTTCTTCCTAAGAAAGAGCTTCAGGTCAATCAAAACTTTCCTAATATCTGCCCTTCTATTGGGCACAAATTTTAACCCTTTAGAAAACAATCTAAAATGAACTTCCTCAATACTAACATGGCTATAATTGAAAATATTATAGCCTAGGAAGGTATTGCGTGGTCCATCCACAAAAATCTGTTCTCCATCTTGAGGTATATAAATCTGATTTTCTATTACCACCGTTGGTATCCTCTGTTGTAATTCACATACGCACTCCCTTCCCCCCCCCTTCTGAAAATTTTGCTGACGACTATTCTGGTAATTCTTGATTCTTTCTGATCTTCTTAATGGGGGGTATTCTGATAAATCATTTAAATCACCTATTTCATTGCTCTCACTAATTACTTCATTAATAGGATGTTCATTATCCTCCCATGCTGCTTCATATCCCTCATACCTAAAAGCATTACTATAATTATTACGGGGTTTAGGGTAGCTTACTTTGTTCTTATAATCCTGTATATCCCTCTCTAACTTTCTACTTTTTCTTTGAAATACATTACTAATACTTCTATCAACTCTTTTTAATGTGTCATAATACATTCTCTGACATTCATTGATTGTGAAAAGCAGATCCTTAGTAATTCTACCATTCACATCTTCTATAATACTACTTAAAAACTCTATTTCTCTTTCATTTTCTTTAATAATAACTTTTAAAATCTCTAAACCACATCTATTAAAAATATTTAATAATTCTAAATGAAAATCACTTCCTTCTTTAACTTTGTTTGGAAATTTGCATACTCTAAGTCCTTTAGGGACTATTTCTAATCTTAAACATTCCTTTAAATATAAATTTTCTAACTCTAAATTCTTAAATTTAAACAATATTTCATCAAGTTTCTTCACATTAGACTCAAAGTTTAAATTACTATCATTTTCATTAACAACAGGCCCCATTTTGTCATTAAAACTGTATTTTTTATACAATACATTAGTGAAATCAATATTGTACCTCTGTCCATTCATAGGCTTTCCCAATGAGCCTACTACACCTTCTTTAAAGGAATGTCCATCTTTCCTACCAACAGCCGATGCCTGCTTGGGTCTAGTGCTCAACGGTACACTTTCGGCATAAACATCTTGTAACCGAATATCCCTAAGCTCTGGCCCCTCACTGGATGTATTGAGGAACACAGAAGGCATCTCTTTGTCCATATTTATAGTTCCTTCAACTCCTGCCCCATCAGCGAGCAAGTCGCCCGTTCTCTTGTTCCGACTGAACAAGCCCACGCCATTATCCGCACACTCTCTCCTCTCCTGCTGCTCAACTGCTCCACTCGGTGACGTTTGCGGTTTCCTGCATCTACACGGCAAACCAATGGCATTCTCGCCTCTCGCTCTCCCTTCCTGGTTGCATGGAAATTCAAACGAAGACGTCAACGTTGGACGTTCCTTCTGGGTGAGCAGCTCGATTAGCTGCGTAAGCTGGTTGGAAAGTTTGTCCAACCTATTGGACTGTGCACCTCCCTCTAACGAATTCTTCTCACTCTGCCGGCCCTCCTCCATAACCATAAAAGATACACGAACCAAAAATAGACTATGGAACAAGTGCTGAACAGTACTATGAAACCAAACCAAAAGCACTTGAAGGAAATAAGGCTGCAGGCAATAATTCGATAAGTTTAATGAGGCACAAAAAAGACGTTAACGCCAAACACACTCCACACTGCGTTTTCGTTTAGAAAAACTTCATCAGACAATCTTAACACTCCATTCTGACTCCTTAAATACAATCACTTAATTGACTAACCATCAATTAAACCAGCATTTCATCACTACCAGCTGCTCTATTTAAACAAAAATATACACAATAGCAGCAAAGCTCAGTTTAACTAAAAGGACATCATAAAAAGGGGAAAAAAACTTTTCCTTATAAATATTAACCAAACTTATATATATATACTTAATCAGTCACTAAATGTTGCACTAACTTTGTTACAAATAATTAATAATGCACAAATTCTCAACCACAAAAACAAATAAACATAGAACTGTATAAAATTCATAAGTATTAATGGTACATTGGTGCCATCTAGTGGAAGAAACCATCATTTGTATAAATTCTTTAAGAATAGTAAAAACATACTATGCAAAATCTGAAGTGATTCACAGAGCATTCTATCTATCTCACTACATAGATAGTAATATAGATTAATTAATTAGAAAATAATAATACAAATACATATATAGAAAACCAAAATACATACATTAAAATATTTAATATTTAATAAATAATTCAAATTTTAGCTAACCTCATTACAATAAATAAATAAATATATATAAAAATAAACTTATAACAATCAATATAAAAACCACATAATATACTTAAAAACAATTTTTGTTAAATATGTAAGTACTTCAAAGCTTAGCTGCCCTCATTTTGAGTACTGGAGTTATTGAAATCACGTCATTAAGGCCTGGAGGTTTATTGGCCTCCAGATGTAGTTGCCATAATAACTCCTTGTACTCTATAGATGTCTCCCAATGGCCACCCCTAATATATTTTTATGTATATCTGCCATGGCGTGGTGGTAATGCACATCGTCTGTAGTGTGCAGGGCCACAGGTTGTAGTCATGTAGACACCGGTTATTTTGTTGCTGAGAAGACCATGGGACATCGAATATGGTGATAGTAAGGCACCTGTTGCCAGTTGTGTATGGATCTGAGCGACACTGAGCAGTGGTTATTAATTTGGTGGTTCGGTATGGGTCATATAACTATTCATTAGAAGACTATACTATGCAGATGAGGTTGACTATAGTGTATCACATTTATTACCAGGGTGTGCTGCTGGTCCCAGGAGTGTATGTGTGTAGTCAGCCGGGTGCAGGTCTCGAATATAGTTGACAGCATGAGAGGCGGGGGGGTCAGGTATACTGTACGTACATTGCAGTACTGTGCCTCAGGAGTGCTCCTGCCTTAGCACACCTAAGCTAGGGGTGTGTCCATACCTGCCTGGTGACATTGGGAGGGATGACAGCAGTGGTGGGGTAGTCAGGGTGTACAGGCTGCACAAACAGGTGTTGATCAGCACAATCAGCAGATGACATGGCCAGCCCGCACATGAACAGTACGTTAATGCGAGCAAGCAGCATACATACAGGTTTCATCCGCACTCGACACCACCGGTGTATACCTGCAGGGACATTTCACGACACAGTCCAACCAAATGACACGGGCTGCAGCAGGCAACATATACCAACATGTGCAGGAGGCTGGGGCAGTGAGGATGTGTATGCTGCCGAACAACCCTTACTGGGGTGACATAAGACTTTATAGACCGAGGGTGACTTACCAGGGGCTACATGGGCTGGGGATGTTGGAGCACTATGGGGTGGACAGAGACCTGGGAATCAGACATACACCTAACTACCTTAGGCCAGGCAGTTTGATGTAGGTTGTGTAAGCTAGGATGTCCAACACCACTGTGCTGGTAATTAAAGCTTGTTGACCTGTGCCTGCCACACCTGACACATCAAACAGGCTGAGGGAAGCACAGCACAGTGGATACCATGGTATGTGTTGGCCTAGGTGTACTAGCCACAGGTACCTCACACAACACAACTGGGGATATCATGGATATCTCACAGGCATCTGCATCCAGAGTATTGCACCAGTTCACAGATGCCCTGTCAACACATGCTAGTGAGCACGTACATGTCTTCAACACACGTGATTAGTAGACCAGCAATATGCATCAGTTCAACCACATGGATGACTACCCTGGGGTACTGGGTGCTATAGCCTGCACACACATACACATCGTAGCACCACCCGGTGAGCGGAGTAGGGCCTACGGTCACTGCAGGGGCATACCCTCCAACAGCTAAGCAATATGCGATGGCAGGGCATGAGATTGAATGTGTCTGCTGTCTGCCCTGGAAGCTATGATGTGTCCGATATATGGCTTCTGACACAGCTGTAGCACACCAATGCCAATATGGACATCCCCTGCAGTCTCTTAGTGGGGGATGCTGGGTAAACACTGGTGTCATGGCTGATGACACCCATCAGCAATGCACACACACCTGAACACTCACACCATACAGAGGTGGATGCACAGGCAAGACATATACTTGTGCATGTGTTTGGGATGCTCAGTTCACAGTTCTGGTATCCGGACACATCCATTGGAGCTCTGCAGTATTCACAAGCTGCATGCATACAAGTTGTTATGGTATTTTCTATGCTACACAATATTATCCTGCAGTAACAGTTGCAGTAGGAACAGCACGGGGCAGGGACACACAGACCAACACTAATGCCAAGGCCTGTACAGGCACAGTGTGACTTGGTGAAGGAACTACCTGAGCAGGGCACAGTTGGCGAAAGCCCGTGCACAGTATGACCTGCCCTTGGCAAAGAGGCAACACAAGACATATGCACTGACACAGTAGGTACCCACAAATTTCCCCTCTCCGACCCGCACACAGTACAATGGATGCCTAACATGACAGTACCTGTGCTCAGCCATGTATAGGAGGTGCACTGTGTGGATCCAACATAGGCAGCACTCCAGCACTGTCCTAAAGTCTGGAACACACCCAGGGTATGTCTATTGACCTAACAAGTGGCAGTTGTATTAGAATGTGTAGTTACCCATTGCTATGGTATGTATGTGAGCATACAAGTGACTGTGGTGGCCAAATGTTAGGGCAGCAGACAGTACACATCCATAGTGGCACCATGACCTCTGTAGCACATATGGGGGTCACAATGGCAGCCTGTAGTACACAGAGTGTCCTAACCAACTGCAGATTATGGGCTGACCATCATGTGTGTCCGTACAGCCCACACACGTTCCATGCAGCTGGACAGATGTGGACCAATACAGATGATATATGATGGCCTATGGATATGCACAATGAATGACTCCAACCCCCTAAGACACACACAGATGACAGCAGGCCAGGCAGTTTGATGTAGGTTGTGTAAGCTAGGATGTCCAACACCACTGTGCCGGTAATTAAAGCTGGGAACTGACGTACCCTGGTATCCCTCCAACCAGAAATTTAGGTAGGTCCACACACTGACATGGAGTACCCAGCATACCAGTACAGTAGCGGCAGATGTGTACAACTGTTGGCTGTGCCCCCCGTCAAACCTACACATCTGAGAGTCATGTGCGCCACCCACGGTGCTGTGTATGGCTGTGGTTGTGGTTGGATGTCCCCCCACGCTATGCAGACATGTAGCAACTGTCAATGCCACATGATCATTAGCTACCCTGCAGACACAGCATGACACCTGTCTGTGTAGAACGGAGGGGTCAGCAACACAGTACTAACTATATGGACATGTAACACATGCAATACAGTTGACCATACTTGGCATGCTCACACACATGATGGTATGACGGTAATATCGGTCGACAACATGCGTAACAGTCATACTGGGCATGCTCACACACTGAAATACAGGATGGCCAGGCATGCATACACCAGTGGTCCGGACATATCTGCCAGTACATTGCTATACTGTTGGAAGTCTGCACTGTATGGTGTGTGTGTGGTCTATTGTGTGTACATATGCCATGGTCTATTGTTAATTCACATGAGCTATGTGCGCAGGGTACTTCTACCATCACGCGTATAGGGCGGTTCTTTGTTTGCAGACAGGCCGACGCCTTTGGATACAGACTGGGTAAGGCACATTCCAGCAGGTGGGAGCAGTTGTGCGTGGGTTTGCACAGTGTTAAGCACTGCTGACCTCTGTTCACAGCACCTTATACATGTTTAGACTCCACATTTCTTTGACAGTGCACTACTGGCATACTGGTAGACAAACACGCTTACAGCCGCTCGCTCACTGACATTTCACCTTACATTTGTCACTCACGCTGGGTGTGTGCGATCCCTTGTGATGCGTATTACATCGGACTACATGACTATAGTATCGGTATGTGTAACCATTTTGCGATGGCAGGCGTTCGACTGTATGGACTCGGCGGCCTGTCCAGTGACGTAATCATATTATATGCGTGTTCCTCATACAATCTGCTCCCATCTGCCTGATACATGGGAACCGATACTCTGCAATGCTGACATGTGACTTGAGTTTGTTAACGCAGCTGTCCGCCGAGTCATGCTACCTCATACCTACTGCACGTTGTCCACCTTTCAGATTGCACAACAGGAGACTGTAGGAGTGACACCTTTCCCACTTTGCATGGGACAGTCCCTCATCATGCATATCTCATGTGACATTACCAGAACTCTCCACCAATCGGGGACACATTTCTACAGAATCAGGGACAGGTTAAGAAAAATCACGGAAACTTTTACAAAAGTAGTGCTATTAACTTGAAACATTGACAGAATCAGAGCACATGACTTAATACACATATTCTGAGGTAACAGTTGTTTATAACTCTTACTTATTGTCATTAATCAGTAAGTGTAATTCACCACTTTTCCTTCAACAGCCACTAATTTTAGGAGGGATTAAGAGGGACAGAGTTAAACTTTCAGTCAAACTCAGGGACGTACCTGACATTCAGGGACGGTTGAGTGGTATGGACAATACTCTAGCCATTGCTACTGTCTTGATTAGGGGATATTCTCATGTTGTACGTATCTGTACTGGTTGCTTGTTACAGGTCTTGTATGCCTGACACGTCGATATGTCATATGTAGTAGCATAAGCAACTTTACTGCTGCTAGACTATGCTTTGATTTGTTCCGATATGTATATTTCTGTACTATGCATGGCTGTAGGTATGCTCTGCCCTGGTACATCTGATATTTCTGCAGAGCAGGTTCCACTTTGGCCATTCAGAATGGTGGCGGCCCTATAGACCCTATATATAGAGCTATCACATGTGTCAAGGCAACACATACCCACAGCCAGTAGTAAACGGACGACTTCCACGGTTTGCATACGTTAAGGTTATTCATGTAGCATTATAATTGATAATACTGTTTCCTATTACATGTAGCTGTTACTGATACAACAAATTGATGTCTGACACCACTACACACACTATATAGCCTCCATTCCCGAACTCACAGGCCATGTGCCATAACTGTCATTTTGCAGGACACAACTGCCCAGACGGGTGTGTCTCTCACAGGCGTATGGGTGTTGAACCTCTTCTATTATACTATCATCTACCTAAGGTGGTCAGCAAATTATGCACTTTCCATCAGTAGCAGAACTCACATACCAATGGGTGTGAATGAACACTGTATCAGGGACAATGCATAACACCCTGTGGGACACATTTAGACAATTGGTTCTATTAACCAAACACGTCCACAGTCACTGAGCATATGTATTCATTCACGTGTGTCAAGGTGCATGCTGTTTATGACTTATACATGTTGTCATCTGTCATTACCTGTATTCCGCAACCTGTTCACCTAATATCACTAGTTCTGGAAGTGTTTAGTTGGACTTTGTTACATTCTGATACATAACTATGGACGTCCATGCTAATCGGGTACACGACACTGATTTGGTCTCTATGTGTTCCCCCGTTAGTTTACAGACTATCCAGTAGATGTGCTCTTCAGGTTTGGGAGGTGTAGACGTATGCTATGCCCACACAGGAATATTAATGACTTCCACTGGGCGGGCCTACTACATCTCTGCCAACCAGCACCTGCACACTTAAGCCCATTAATGCATGCCCATGGTCCACCTACCTGGCACCCCTCTATAGCAGTTGTGACAAATACTTACTGCGAGCGCAGCTGGGGTATGAGCACACCCCTACACATTGCCCACTCTCCCCATCTCGGGACACATGTCATAGGTTTTGTCAACCCATGTATTATCACACTTGCACAACCTACTGTTCCATGTACACCTACATCCTGCTCGTATTAATGTCAGCAGATTCACACGTACCCTGAATTTTTGGGGTCCCGCAAGGGACACCGTTATCCATGTTTAAAGTGTAGACCTTGCAGAACTCTCCCACTGGTACTTTCCTAGCAGTGTTTTGGACAGTGGCAGTGTATTGATCTGTATTGCCTTTCTGTATGTCTGTCCGGCCTAGCTGGGCGATGTGGGGGGTACAACGTTTATTTATTGGACCTCCCAGTCACATATGCTCGGGCTGTAAATATGTTACCCCTAATTGCTGTGAAGTAACCTATTTATGTACATGTGTATATCTACACTGACATATATATTTTGTTTTGTGTGTATGTGTATATATCAGTACCTGTTGTTTGTGTGTATATATATATATATATATATATATATATATATATCCGTAGCATATCCTTGTGTGTGTATGTATATATATATATATATATATATATATATATATATATATATATATATATATATATATATATATCCGTATGAATATATATGTGTATGTAAATTAATATAGATATATGTATATATATATGTCAAACCCAGAGCTGTTGGACATGCTACACTTAAAGAAATCCCAATCCCTCAGAGCTACATGCTCCAGGGATCTAAACCTTGTCATCACAATAAACAAAACATGCTGGAGGGATAGGTTCCTGACCCAGAGACTCCCCAGACTCTGGAATAGATTGCCCATACATGTCAAGCAGAGTGCCTGTTTGGACCTTTTCAAGAGGAACCTTGACGATTGGATGGGAGAAAGGAAATTCACCCCAGGGATCACGTCAGTCACCCTGCTAGACAGGGGTCCAGGAAAGTAAATAATGTGGGAAGAAATAGCCAGGGAATTGTTATGACTAGGCTTGTATAGGCCCTAGGGCTGATAGCCTAGTACCAACCTATGAACCTATATATACATTTTTATCTATATAAACATCTGTGTGTCCATTAACCTATACATTTCCCGGACATGGACACTTACACATGCGTATTGGGTTTTATCTCTGCTTCAACAGCATACTATTGCCTTAGTCATTATGACACCGACACTTCACTCCAGTGAACTTGTGCTCGGTATATTGCACATTATACAGTGGACAGATGTCGCACGTTTTTCATGTCTGGGGTGCTGCTGCTAACTGGGATGTGATACAGTGTCATTCGACCTATTACTCGTATGCGCAGCCTATTATTCCTGCTACTGTGTTTGTTTCTGAGCACATTCATATTATTACTGTTGATAGGATGTGTGTTTGTGTTACTGTGACTGTACATCAACATATTGTTGTCTTCATGTAGTTGTGTCTTTCTGCTTTTCCCGGTTTGGGGTTGTCACAGCAGAACTCCGTTCTGCTCATGGGTGGCGTATAGGTTTTACATGCTGGGCTGCCAGCCCTGACGCTCAACGTCCAACAACGATACACCCATTCACGCATGTCTCCACGCAAATATTTGGGAATCGCACCTACGTACTAGCTGACCTCCACGGGCCGTTCCATTGCACCCGGCGCAACATACCCTAGCACTCCTGTGTCCATAATCGCATATCCATAGTTTCTCCTGCACACCCGTGTTGAGTTTCCACGCATAACAGCCATTATACACCTGATATCGCAGCCATGACACACCTTTACACATTGCCCTCTCATGAGCGTTGAGGCCCTACACACATTTTGTACCGCCTCGTGTATTCACAGGCTCACCATCCTTTCATATTTTCACATACATGCCTTTCCTGGTGTTATGGATTACGAACGATTTGCGGGTTACAAGTGTAGGTGGTCGTAACATGTACTACATTCCATCTGTTTACAATGTTGACGTAGCACTTCAACGATGTTATGGCCACTGGTATAACCCTGCCTCTGGTATGAAGAGCGGTGCTCTACTCACACTTGTGCAGCTTTATGTGACATACACTGCGAGCACTTCATAATTCCTTACTTGCTCTGGATTCCATTCAAAACCCTTATGTTTGCTTTCATCTTTCGGTGTTCCTTACACATATATATATATATATATATATATATATATATATATATATACATATATATATATATATATATATATATATATATATATATATATATATATATATATATATATATATATATATATATATATATATATATATATATATATATATATATATATATATATATATATATATACATATATATATATATATGTATATATAGATAAATATGTAGATATATAATTGCACATTTCTGTTATGTCCGTGGATATTTATCTATACACACATCTATCTATCTATATATATAAAAGTTACAGCTGTACAAGACAACATACATTTGCTATGCTAATAGCTGCGTACACCCATGCAGGCACACTTGCATCTACTTATTCTGAGTTACATATGTTTACAGGTACGTCTTTGGGATTACATGTGCCTTATTCCTTATGAAAGTACCACTTTGATGGAATCCGGTTAACGGACCCATGTGAACGCGGTCACCTTTACATGTATAAATGTTGGCTTTGCAGCACAGAGGCATTCATTACACAATTAATATGTGCTATAGTTGTACTTGAACCGGGAATGCCTTTACGTTGGGTGGATGCTGTAACCACTACACTATTGGTGTTCTGGCTCATTTATATGTATACCCATGGTTCATAGCTACTCTGACATACGCCTCACCACTTCCCTTACACAGCAGGCATCCATTCTCCTGCTGGGAAAACCACAGTACTACAGTTAGGACATTCCCTGTTTCCTACTGCTCTGGACCCGTGCTGCAAGTCTACTCACTCCAAGGATATTCAGAACTTCTACGCTTATAGTCCTCGCTCATACGCATGTTTGATTGTTAGGGTGTTCATGTGCTGGTCTGGGTTTAGGCTCGGCTGACTGGTGACTAGAACTGCCCTGGCGCTGTTCAAAGATCAGACATAGCACATGGCTAGAGTTAGTCCAGATTTTAACATTCTACCTTTGTTTACAGACGCAGGTGTTTGGGCACCTCTGACCACATTATTGGGTCAGCACTACATAATTTAGGGCAGGGAATGGTTCTACTACATAATGCTGGATGGGGGGTGGTTTCCATGTGTTTCTCTTCCCATTTGACTATTTCATTCATTTATAGATACAATGAATATTATTCTGGACATCTGTTATGAATTCACTACAGGTATGCAATAGTCCTGTCAACAGATGTGATAGTTGGTTGGTGTACTTATGTGTACGGACCTCTGTGATACTCAGGGACTCATTTCTACAGTGACAGGGACAAGGCTATGACAACTCAGGGACAATCACGGACACTTCTACCATATTAGTACTATTAACTTGGAACGTGTTGACAGATTTGTAATACTACTAATTTTCTGCAGTTAAATGCATCTATTACTCTTCATTGTTGTAAGTAGTCATTCTCATTCAACACCTTTCCCCCAAAGGTCACTGGCTTTGTGAGTGGTTAAGAGGCTGGCCAGTTATTGTGCTAATGCTCTGACCATTGGTAGCGTTGACATTGTCATATGTACAGTTTGGGATGTATTCTGGGGACTAGGGTTGCCACCTTTTCAAATGGCCAAGATAGGACATTTTCAGAACACACATCAGATTTTTACAAGCCGACGCATACCCACGGTCAGTACAAATGATAGAACTTTACTTATTTGCCTACATAAAAGCCTATTGTTGTAGCAGTTTAGTTGCTTATTCTGTTTCTTGTAACATTTAGGTATTTTAGATACTGAAATAATTATTTTCTGCAACTATTACATAACATATAGGACATAATTATGTCCTAGAATGCCAGGACATTTGCCATTTGTAATGTATTTTGTCAGGATACAACTGTCCAAAGAGGGACTGTCTCTCGCAAAGCGGGACAGATGGTAACCCTACTGCGGACACCTGATTGTTTGGGCCAACACATAGCCACTGTCAGTGCAGGTTTAGAACATTCATTTGTTTCCTAGTTGTGAGCCTTATACCTTTGGCACTTTTGTTGTTTGCCTGTTTCTTCTACGAATTATGTTTATTCTATCCTGATGTGACTGCTTTAGGTAACTGTTACATGCAGTATGGTACATAGTTATTTCCTACAATCACATGACATTTGGCATTGTATCATTGTTGGTCAGGTCACACCTACACACACATTAATTGTCCCTCACACAGTGGATCAGGAGGCATCCTGTTTATGTCAGTGCCTTCATCACCCTTATACCATGTGCCACTATGCAAGTGTGTGCAATATATTCTCTTGCTTATTCGTGTCGGGACACGTGCATCACGGGCAGGTGTTTGATCCTGGGTAGTAAGTTCTGCATGACCATCTAGGGCTGGACAGTCTTGTGCACCACTACTGCACATTCCAACTTGTGTCCAGATATCTACAGGACTGGACTTCATGTCTTCATACCCATTCTAATGTTTACACAGGTTACTTATCCCATGAGGGATATCCCAAAAATTGAACAAGACCAAAACAAGGCAAATACCGAACATTTTTCTGGCGTTACAAAAATGTGCTGGGGGTTTTACATGCAAGGGATACATAGTTTGCAATCCTGAAACTGCCTAGGGTGACAGTACCTACTACATATGCGTAGTGGTCACTATATGTAGATGTGGCTGCACCAAACCAGTAGGCCAAGTATGGCTGGATTTGGTGGACGTTCAGGTATGGGAGCAGGTTGTGTGCTGTGGAGGGGATGCTGGGTAGTCCATTATGCATCCAGGTGTGTTGCATTTGATATGGCCAGTTCCATCAGGACCAATCTGTGGGTATGTGCCAGTGACATGTCTGTACATTTGTATCGCACATTTTAATATTTATATGTTTGTGGGATTGTGTTCTACAGTATGGCCTGTCTGGTTGTATTGCAAATGTGTATACATGTTTTTGTGTTTCTTTCTGCTTCACCCAATGCTCCCTCATACACCTCCAGTTCACCTATTCTGCATATGACACAGTGTCGCCTTGGAGGATTATACCATTACCCACCCCCCACACACATATTCCTGACACTCCATCATCACTGCTTTGGTTGATGGCCCATGACATGTTCAAGGTAACACATTGCATACCTTACATATGTCAGGTACCTGTATGGTTGTGTGGACTACCCTGCCATGTTTGACTTTCCACATGCTATACCTCCCACACATAGGTACACGCCCATACTTAACTTTCATGACATGGTTGGTATACCCGGGTAATACCCGTTCAACTGTGACACATCCTGACAAGTTCAGCTTGGACCGCTGATGTGCAGATTTTGACCGACTGTTCTAATCATTGGTAGGATGCCACCTTTTCCTATGTCTAGGATGGGATATATTCCTGACACATATCCGAATGTACTGGACAACATGTACCCACAGTCAACTGTACAGATAATACTGCTCCTTTCAGCCTACATGTTGCTTTATTGTTGTAGCACTTTATATGTTCCTTCTGTTTCGTTTACATGCTTATTCTGTTTTCTGTCACATTTGGTATGTGAAATACGGACATACCTATTGTATGTGACTATTACATGCATTGTGGGATATAATTCAGTCATACGGTCGCTAGGTATGTACATTTATCGTGTTTTTTGTTATGGACACATCTGCCCAGCTGTGTACCCTCCCTCACAATATGGGTCAGCTGGTGACCCTGACCATTGGGCTGGACGTACCTATTGGCGGCATGCTAACATATGATGCATTTCACTTCCACTTGGTATAACTATCTACACTGCGTTGGACTACGGGCACACAGTTTTCAATGTCATTTGTTTGCGGGATAGGGACCCGTTATTCCCTACCGTGCATTTGTGTTTGCTTCTTCATTTTGTGTTCGCAGGAACTGTTTTGCATGCTTTGCATACGTTTCAGTATCCACAGACACTGACAGATGTGATTACTATTGCTTGCAAATTGTTATATGCAAGGAATCAAAAGCACCAAAGGCTTAGCAGATTACTTGAAACAAACAATTTATTGAGTTAGCGCTTTCAGAAACAAACTGTGTTTTTCCTTCTTCAGACAAGGTACTACCATTTTGCAAAGCTTATAAATGACACATACAATGCCAATTAACTGATTGTTGAAACTAATTGAATAGTTTTAATGTGACAGATACAATTCAGTAGATTTTAAAAAGCCAAAGGAGTACACCTTAGGCAAATACACTTGAGTCACAGAGTCCTAACTATCAATTGAACCAACATATAAGAATAGTGATGCTGTGTGTGAATATTAAAAACAATTAATAACATTTTTGTTAAACAAATCCAATAAAAATACTTATTAGACCATTAAAACAAATCTTCCATGACACTAATACTTTGACTAAACTGAAGGCTCACATGTAAAACCAGTAAAACTATTATCTGTTTAAAGCCAACTTCTTTAGAAAACATTTTATAGAGACCATTTCGTTTAACCCTGGGGGTAAATAAGCAGCAGTAGAAATTTGCCATTTGAGTTCATCAATTTCTAGATTAATCTGCCAAGGCCCTCCTCTAATGTCTGTATTAATTTGTTTTAACACAGAGAACTTAAAAGCATGGTCTGGAAAATCTGCGATGTGCCTAGCCAAAGCATTGTTTGTGCCCCTTTTGTTGACAGCATAAATGTGCTCATAAATGCGTGTCCTGAGCTTTCTTTCAGTCTTCCCGATATAGAAAGCTTTACAGGCCTGGCACTTGGCACAGTAAACCACTCCCTTAGATTCACACGAAAATCTACCATTAGGTTTATATACCCTCTCCCTTATTTCAAAATGGTGATTCGTGTTGAGGTACTTACACTGTTGACACCTCCCGCATTTAACCATGCCTTTACTAGCACTGGGGTGTGAGTTAATGGAATATTGCAGCAACTGTTTCAAGTTCTGCCCCCTTCTAAAGGTAATCTTGGGTTTATTACCAAAAAGTTTAAATAGGGAGGGGTCCTCCATAATGAGGACCCAGTTCTTATAAAGAGTTTGTCTAATAAAAGAATGGTTAAGGTTGTAGGTAACAACAAAACTTGTGTGGTGGCAGTCTTTGGTGTTACATAAAGAAACAACCCTCTGGTGAATGGGAGAGAAGTCCTCAGCCAAAGCTTGAGTTGTACCTAAAAGGGGTGTAAAATAGCCAATCTGCCTTTTAGTAATGACCTCGGAGGAGATACCAGAAACTAGGCTCAGAGGGTATCCTCTCTTAAGAAACATACGTTCAAGCTTAGAACATTCATCCATGAAATCTCTCTCATCGGAGATCAATCGGGCTGCCCTGACTAACTGCCCCTTAACCACTGCTCTCTTTTGGTGGTAGGGATGCCAGCTAGAAAAATGAAGGAAACAGTTGGAATAAGTGGGCTTCCTATAGATGGTACTTTTAAATCTTTTTCTACCCACATCCTTATGCAGACTAATGTCAAGAAAATTAATACATTCATTTTGTAGGTTGAATGTAAACTCCAAAAAATTAGTTGAAGCTGAAATCAATTCAATAAATTCTTGAACACCTTCAGTCGGCCCTTTCCACAAAATGAACATATCATCTTGGTACCTTGTGTACCATGCTATGTTTTCTTTAAACACAGCCGTTTTAAAGAGGAAGGTGGTCTCCCAATGAGCCATTATGCAGTTGGCAAAACTGCCACCACAGGGGGATCCCATCGCCACCCCTGATTTTTGCAAGAAGATCTCTCCCTCAAGCCACATAAAGTTGTTGCTCAACACTAAATCTAACAAGGAGGTGACGACATAAATGATATTATTGTCACATTTCCTTGCAGACATAAAATCCCTAATCCACTCAATCCCCAAATCCTGGGGAATCACTGTGTAGAGTTCCTTTACGTCTACTGTCAACATTTTGTAATCTTCCTTGAAAGGGATGGTCGCAAGATGGGTTAAAAAACTCCAAGAGTCCTTGCAAATTTGGAGCTCGCTCTCAACTAGGGGCCTTAGGATGCTATCCACATACTTGGCACAACCATAAGAAATGGACCCACGTCTGTCAACAATGGGTCTAAAAGGGGGGTCAATAATCCGCTTATGGATTTTAGGAATGCCAAATAGGGATGCCATTCTGGGGGCTGGCATAGTCAGAAAATGGAACAACTCTAAGTCAATAGCCTTTTCAATAAAAAGTTCATCTAAAGCAGCCCTAAACTTAGCGTAAGCCACATTAACCTCATTAAGACAAACTTGTTGGTAAGGCGAATTTTTAAGATATTCGGTCATACATGCCATATATGTACTGTGATTCATACAAACTAGGCCCCCTCCCTTGTCCGGTTTCATAATCCTGATTTTACAATCAATCAGCAATTTAATAAAATCACGCTCATTTTGAGTGATGTTATAACAGTGTTTCTTGGTTCTTAAACCTGAATCAGCACAAGCCCTAAAATCCAACTCACACATTTTCTCAAAAGCCAAAATATTAGGGTGCAGAGGTGGGTTAAAGGTACTTGAAACATGCAAAAAGTTGGCAAGGGAGGGGGACGGACCCAAAACAGCATTGAGATTAATTTTGCGTACAATAAGTTTCAAATCCACAATGGAATCTACTATGTTCATCCCTGAATCTGGAACGAAAGATAAACCCAAGGCAAAAAAGTCAATAATGTCTTGTGGGAAAGTCAAGTCAGAATAATTATAAATAAAAAAGTCACCAGTAGAGTTAGGCAGCACTTGGGGTTCTAAAAACCCCTCTGCTACTACCTCCTGCGCTGGTTCCTTCATTTGCGTGTGCGTCCTTGTTGGTTGGACACTCTCGGATTGTTCTGCCCATTGCCCTGATGTAAGTGAAAACCCTGTTGCATGGACGTCGAGGGCTGGTTAGACTGAGCAGAATTGTCTGTGTTTCTATTTTGGTTCCTGTTAACAGCAGCTCGAGTGTTAGCAGCAGGGAAGGTGTTAGAATTATTTGCATTGTTCCTAATTCTTTCACTTCGTCTGGGCACATTTTCCTCATTGAAACTGTCCAGCTCTTGATCCCCATTCTCACCTGGTGTGTCCTGATCCACATTGTGTGTACTCAGAAAATTGTTAACCAAAACAGGTGGGGAGGGGGGTAGGCAGTCCCAGAAGAATACTGCTGAGTGTCTCTTAAAATTTTCTTTTTCTTAGCTGAAGCCAGCTTGATAATAGTAGCCTCAATACTGTTGAAAATCCTCAAATATTCATACTTGTAGCGAGGAAAATCAACATTGGATGTGATGTCAAACTCCATCTGTTCTAATTCAGCTTTAAAAATAGCCACCTGAACTTGGTACTGCTTAACCATTAATTTAATAAAATCAAATCCTTGTTTGTTAAACAGCTCAATAAGTTCCAAGTGGAATTCAGACTGGTTTACCAGCCCAACAGGATAACGCCATTGTCTAAGCCCCTTCGGAATAATTTCTTTCTTAAGGCATTCTTCTAAATAGGAAATTTCTAGCTGCAGCTTTCTGCACCGAAAAAGTTTGTAATCAAATGCATTAATAGTATTAGAAAGATTAGAGGGCATGTTATCTGAAAAAACAGTGGCGTTAGTTGAAACAGTATTGCCAAAAAAGTTTTCTTTACCTAAAAAGCTTCCTAGCATTGGTGGCAAATCATTTGGAATCACATGGTTGTCAGTATTTGCAACAAAATGAGGGCCTTCATTCAAAGGTGTTGTCAGCGGTGCCTCGATGTTACCACTTGAAACGCCCACAGACCTTAGACTGCCTTCAGCATTGTTTCTGTTGGAAGAAACAAGCAAGCTTCCACTGCTCACATTAGAAAGTGGGAGAGACCTCCCAGAACAGCTCAAACCAGGAAGTTGTTGTGCACTAGGTTGCTGCACACAAGGATTCTGTAAAACAGGACTCCGTTGCCTGGCTGCCTCAGCCAAGTCATCTACTTTCTGCGTCAGACTGTCAATGCGCCCCATTACCAAATCTAATAGGGCTGTTAGGTTGCTGGTGGCATTCGCCTCTCCAGATCTTACATTTCCAATAGATCCTCCACTTGGAATGGGCTCTTCCTGAGTAAAGAGCAAGCCCTGTGAATCTGCTGCACTTTGGTTTGCCATGTAAATGAACTAGACAAAAAGGCAAACACACAAACTAGGAATCAAAAGCACCAAAGGCTTAGCAGATTACTTGAAACAAACAATTTATTGAGTTAGCGCTTTCGGAAACAAACTGTGTTTTTCCTTCTTCAGACAAGGTACTACCATTTTGCAAAGCTTATAAATGACACATACAATGCCAATTAACTGATTGTTGAAACTAATTGAATAGTTTTAAAGTGACAGATACAATTCAGTAGATTTTAAAAAGCCAAAGGAGTACACCTTAGGCAAATACACTTGAGTCACAGAGTCCTAACTATCAATTGAACCAACATATAAGAATAGTGATGCTGTGTGTGAATATTAAAAACAATTAATAACATTTTTGTTAAACAAATCCAATAAAAATACTTATTAGACCATTAAAAACAAATCTTCCATGACACTAATACTTTGACTAAACTGAAGGCTCACATGTAAAACCAGTAAAACTATTATCTGTTTAAAGCCAACTTCTTTAGAAAACATTTTATAGAGACCATTTCGTTTAACCCTGGGGGTAAATAAGCAGCAGTAGAAATTTGCCATTTGAGTTCATCAATTTCTAGATTAATCTGCCAAGGCCCTCCTCTAATGTCTGTATTAATTTGCTTTAACACAGAGAACTTAAAAGCATGGTCTGGAAAATCTGCGATGTGCCTAGCCAAAGCATTGTTTGTGTCCCTTTTGTTAGCATAAATGTGCTCATAAATGCGTGTCCTGAGCTTTCTTTCGGTCTTCCCGATATAGAAAGCTTTACAGGCCTGGCACTTGGCACAGTAAACCACTCCCTTAGATTCACACGAAAATCTACCATTAGGTTTATATACCCTCTCCCTTATTTCAAAATGGTGATTCGTGTTGAGGTACTTACACTGTTGACACCTCCCGCATTTAACCATGCCTTTACTAGCACTGGGGTGTGAGTTAATGGAATATTGCAGCAACTGTTTCAAGTTCTGCCCCCTTCTAAAGGTAATCTTGGGTTTATTACCAAAAAGTTTAAATAGGGAGGGGTCCTCCATAATGAGGACCCAGTTCTTATAAAGAGTTTGTCTAATAAAAGAATGGTTAAGGTTGTAGGTAACAGCAAAACTTGTGTGGTGGCAGTCTTTGGTGTTACATAAAGAAACAACCCTCTGGTGAATGGGAGAGAAGTCCTCAGCCAAAGCTTGAGTTGTACCTAAAAGGGGTGTAAAATAGCCAATCTGCCT
Source organism: Protopterus annectens (assembly GCF_019279795.1). Classification (NCBI taxonomy): domain Eukaryota; kingdom Metazoa; phylum Chordata; order Ceratodontiformes; family Protopteridae; genus Protopterus; species Protopterus annectens. Next base: position 1,897,596,353 of record NC_056739.1, on the reverse strand, counting down.
TTTAGTAATGGCCTCGGAGGAGATACCAGAAACTAGGCTCAGAGGGTATCCTCTCTTAAGAAACATACGTTCAAGCTTAGAACATTCATCCGTGAAATCTCTCTCATCGGAGATCATTCGGGCTGCCATGACTAACTGCCCCTTAACCCCTGCTCTCTTTTGGTGGTAGGGGTGGCAGCTAGAAAAATGAAGGAAACAGTTGGAATAAGTGGGCTTCCTATAGATGGTACTTTTAAATCTTTTTCTACCCACATCCTTATGCAGACTAATGTCAAGAAAATTAATACATTCATTTTGTAGGTTGAATGTAAACTCCAAAAAATTAGTTGAAGCTGAAATCAATTCAATAAATTCTTGAACACCTTCAGTCGGCCCTTTTCACAAAATGAACATATCATCTTGGTACCTTGTGTACCATGCTATGTTTTCTTTAAACACAGCCATTTTAAAGAGGAAGGTGGTCTCCCAATGAGCCATTATGCAGTTGGCAAAACTGCCACCACAGGGGGATCCCATCGCCACCCCTGATTTTTGCAAGAAGATCTCTCCCTCAAGCCACATAAAGTTGTTGCTCAACACTAAATCTAACAAGGTGGTGACGACATAAATGATATTATTGTCGCATTTCCTTGCAGACATAAAATCCCTAATCCACTCAATCCCCAAATCCTGGGGAATCACTGTGTAGAGTTCCTTCGTCTACTGTCAACATTTTGTAATCTTCCTTGAAAGGGATGGTCGCAAGATGGGTTAAAAAACTCCAAGAGTCCTTGCAAATTTGGAGCTTGCTCTCAACTAGGGGCCTTAGGATGCTATCCACATACTTGGCACAACCATAAGAAATGGACCCACGTCCGTCAACAATGGGTCTAAAAGGGGGGTCAATAATCCGCTTATGGATTTTAGGAATGCCAAATAGGGATGCCATTCTGGGGGCTGGCATAGTCAGAAAATGGAACAACTCTAAGTCAATAGCCTTTTCAATAAAAAGTTCATCTAAAGCAGCCCTAAACTTAGCGTAAGCCACATTAACTTCATTAAGACAAACTTGTTGGTAGGGCGAATTTTTAAGATATTCGGTCATACATACAATCAGTTAATTGGCATTGTATGTGTCATTTATAAGCTTTGCAAAATGGTAGTACCTTGTCTGAAGAAGGAAAAACACAGTTTGTTTCCGAAAGCGCTAACTCAATAAATTGTTTGTTTCAAGTAATCTGCTAAGCCTTTGGTGCTTTTGATTCCTAGTTTGTGTGTTTGCCTTTTTGTCTAAATTGTTATATGCAAGCATTTTAGGTTGCACATCGACAGCTGACATTTCCACGCCTCCATGCAGCATTTTGACATGCCCTATGCACTCGCGCTCCTTTCTTATGCACGTGGCTGTGGCGGCAGTGTGCCTTCATTAATATGCATTTGGCGCTACTGCACCATATTCATGCCGCACGGTCAGCGCAATCCTAACGCCGGCCTTGCACCGAGCTTCATGAACCCCGGGGTTTGTGCTCACCTCATGGTACTCTCCAAATATTCTCCTTAAGCAGAATACTCTCAACTTCTCACTGAACTGACAAAACTATTTTTCTGCATAACTGCTGCCTGATCCAATAAGCTGCATGTGTGCTTTCTCATTAGTAACTTCCACCTCTGTAAAATCTAAAAATGTATAAATGTAACTACTGTTTGTGTATAAATGTAAACATAAATGTAACTACTATGTGTTTAACTGGAACTTAGTACAGTGCAAAGTAAGCAAATGGAGCTTTTCTCCCCAGGCCTCCACTGAAAATGGGTATTACCCAGTCAGACTTTCCAGGTAAACAAATACAAATGGATAAATAAATCAATAATAAAAATCCTGTGCTAGAGTAATATGAAGTTAAAGCAGATTAAAGGAACTACTTTGAAACAGTTACTCTGACAGTTCTTTAGACTGCTGAATGTAAGAAAATGCAACTTCCTATGAGGAGAGTTGACATAAATCACTTAAATGAACATTTTTTTTTTGCCCATAGCATCAAGGGTTCAATTCTAGATGCATCTTAGATAATTTCTTAGAGTGATGTAATATGTGTATGATATATTTAATCACCCACATCTTAACATTTGCCACAGTTATGCATTATCCTGGACATATATAGTATAATGGCCAAGAAAAGAATATTTGAAGTGACATCCATCCCCACAATAATCACATATTTATCCAACTTTGTTCTGCTTGTCATAAGTCTTTATCCCATCAGTCACTTCAAGTTGCATAGCATTGTAGCTTAATAATGCGAACAGACCAAAAACACGTCAAATATGAAAGCTGATACAACATAATTGCCAAGATTGCTACTAATTCATCCTCCTTTACCCATCACTGTAAAGCTCTGTATACCCTTTACATTGAACTTATAACAATATATTAAATCATACACAAACCATTAGCCAGCTCTTACCCCTTTAATCAACATGCATTTTCCAAAAAGATCAGAAGACAAACAACTTCTCACCCTAAATCAAATGAATCCCATGGGCAAAGCCTATCTTCATACTCAGTAGCAAAATAATGGAACTCCTTACCTCTAACCATGAGAACTATTTCTCACCTACCCACCTTTAAATGATCCCTAAAAGAATACCTTGCAAAATCGGGTTCCTATTACATTATCAAAATCATGAAACATCAAACACTACAAGATCAAACTTGTATGTTCGATGTTTCATAATTTCGAATATGTAAAAATAAATAAATAAATAAAAACAAAAACCATAAATCAACTGTTGTAAGCAGGGGGGCAAGCCTCCCTCTGCCCCCACACACCCCCGCTCTTCAAATATACCAACTCCGAGATTGCATTATAGTGCAGAAAGAGAATATTTCCCTTTACTGCACTGTAGTGTGATCTCAGAGTTGGTATAGTTAAAGAGCGGGGGTGTGGGGGGTGCAGAGGGGCTTGTCCCCCTGCTTACAACAGTTAACTGTTGACCTTTTTTTTCTTTTTTTTTTAATTTCAAATTGCTGAAACTTCGATTAACTGTGTTTGATGTTTACAGTTTCGAAGTTTCAGCAATTTGATAACGTAATACGAACCTGCAAAATCTTGGACCTGCTCCTGTGCCAATCCTGGCTGAACTTACTCACTATAATTCACTCACTCCCTTCAACCTACATCACACTTCACAATCCTCTCCAGCCTCCTACTCCACTCATTCGTGTTTTCCCCCACTACTTCACCTTATTTAATTCATCTCTGCAGACCTTTCCTCCCTACTCACTTAAGCTACCTGAAGACAACCTACCTTGAACTCTTCTTAAACTCTCCTTCTCTCTGTCCTTCTTCCTTCTATAACCATGATATAAACACCTCTCTCATACTAAGATATCACCCAATTTCCCCTCACTGCCTCTAATCATGTAATCTCTAATGTCTCTTTAAATATCTTATTAGAATTGTCTCAGGTCTCATTTATCACATATTAGTCTATGTAACAAATATGACTATTGAATTTTTCTTCATATATTTTCTCCAGTTCATGTTATTATTTTTCATTGCACTTTAGTATGAAACATATGTTCTATGTTTTATCATTACAACATTTTTTCACTCTTATGTTTTGTATTGTAACATGATACATTGTGATTTAAAATACTTGTACTTGATGTTTGTAATATAACATGATACTTGGTGAATGAAAATATCTGTACTTGATATTTAAAATATAGTCATTGTGGAACTTTTCTCTCAGGGCCTCCGCTGAAAACGGGCACATTTGGGCCCAATCAGACTTTCCTAGTAAATAAGTGTCAAATAAACAAATAAGAAATAAATAAATGAGTATGAATGTTCCATTACAAAAAACACTGCTATGCGTAAGTCCTTCTCTCTGTGTATTCACCCCTTTACTCCCACCACTCTTAATGTGTGTGTATCTATTAGGCAGATGGATGTACAGGTCATCGCATGGTTTCTGCATACTGACATGACTCTGCTGATGGATAATACAAACATGTTACCTTAATTCAGTAGGTTATCAGTGGTCATGTAATGTGCAAGGTTTCAAGATCTGCTGTAGGATTTCCTTTCTGTCATGTTCAAGTGATGACGGATGAAATGTTCATCTAATGTGATGTGGAAACTGTCCTTACTGTGAAGAATCATACGGCACACACTTTTCAGGATATCCAGCCCTACACAAATAGTTACCCATATCTGCTGAGTCATAATAATCATTTCAAAATATGTACCACCATTTGTTATTTCTAGAAAGCTGTACACACAATTAACTTAGGTTTTGCAATGAGGCCTGCAAAACAACTACTAGTTGTAAAACTGTATTGAAGTAGGCATTACTGTTAAAATTTGAGGAAGACACATACTTCATTGTAGTCACTTACAGTCACATTTGCAGTCCTGATCAGATTTACTTAGATAATGCCATCCTGACACCATTTGGAAAACAAGTGGATAATCTGGATTTGAAGCCTGGCTTACCTGTGATCTGACCAGGAGCTCACTATTATTATCCACTGTGCAACACAGAAAGCTAGGCAAGAGGTGTATTTTTACACTCAGTACTGTCCAGAGTGCTAACGACTGTGCATTGCCGCTTAGCCTGTTTGTGCGAAGGAAGGCATACTACATTCAACTTTTCAATATTTTCCTTAAGCAAAGAACCATGTTTGCGCAGTGCTTAATGTTGAATAAATGGGTAGGGCAATGGCAACAGTTATTTATGTACTAAAACTTTGGCCATAACATTTCAAAGACTGACTACAGCATGACTATCATAGCAGATGCCAGTATTTTCTTCTATAACATATATTACAAGCTACTTCACAACTCCATGTTGAATTCATGAAATGAGAATCATGCATGTGCTAACACTTTGCCATCATCCGTGCAAATACATTTTTTCACAAAGCACTATGTGAAGAGGTATTTAGCATGCCTTATTATGATTATGGGGCTATCTTCCATTACATAGAGAGGCATTCAGAAACACAAGAGAAAGGCAGTGAGGTGAGCTTCACTGAACACATACTTCCTCATATTCATGTATGTCCTGCAGCAATGAACTTGCACATTATATATCAGTAGTTGGGATATTTTCAAGCAGACTACAGAATATGTGTGTGTGTGTGTGTGTGTGTGTGTGTGTGTGTGTGTGTGTGTGTGTGTGTGTGTGCATATTATATAAACAACATACTGAGAAGCAGGTCAGATGGTGTAGAGGTAGGTTGCTGTGATTGTAGTCCACAGGGTCCTGGGTTTGAGACTTGACAGCGCTGATTAGTCAACCCTATATCTCACTAGCCCTCTTCAAGAGAAATCTTGATGAGTGGATGGGAAATAGAAAATTCACCCCAGGGATCACTCCAGTGACTCTACTCAACAGAGGCACTGGGAACTAATTTCAGGTGGCACAATGCCAGGGTAATCTTATGGGCTAGGCTTGTAAAGGCTTTAGGGCCATTAGCCTAGTACACACCTATGAACCTATCATGGCTCAGTTCCGCAACATGCATTCATGACAGCTTCTTTCAACTAGGTTACCAGGATGCAGTTAAATGTATTTTTGCCAGTTGCAATCACATAATCATATCCCAAGTCCAGCTTCTGCACCCAAGTCTCATAACAGTATTTGTCACCTGTGACAGTATGATGATGTCATGCTCTAAAAAAACACTGTGACACTGAAATACTGTGACACTGATCAAATAAGATGCTGCGAGCATTAAGTTTTCTGTTCTCCAACTTGTGTAACTAGTTACACAGGGGGTTGAATTACACAACAGTCAACTTGTGTGTGTGTGTCTATATGCCCAAGTCTGTATGTGTGTGCATATTTAGAAGACCTTTAATCCAGATCATGCTGCCCTCACTCAAGTATTATTCAGAAAATACTTTTACACTGGTACATGACTCTACAGCAATTTCATATAGCCCTCCTAACATCATCTTCTCACCATATACTGACTATGTCATCCTCTATAAAATGTACTCTAACAGTGTTAAAGTCAGATTTGAGCCATGGCACGAGTATTAAGTACTGTGCTCTCCAGCCTCTATAACTAGATAAGTAGAGGTTCTAAACTCCCAGCAGTCAACTTAAGAGTGTGTGTGTTCATTTAAGTATCAGTCTCAAGACAATTTAGTCCACATCTGTGTCACACAATCCTCCCAAGATCTTCCTCTCACCATACACTAATGATGTCATCCTCTATAAAATGCACTCTAACAGTGTTAAAGTCTGATTTGTGCCATGTGGTACTAGTATTCAGTAATGTGTTCTCTAGCTTGTATAACTAAATAGGCAGGGGTTTTAATCTCACAGCAATTAGTGCATGTGTGTGTGTGTGTGTGTGTGTGTGTGTGTGTGTGTGTGTGTGTGTGTGTGTGTGTGTGTGTGTGTGTTTTCATTCAATTATCAGCCTGGGGGCAATTTTACATTGGGATGTGAGTCCACATCTGTCTTACACAATCCTTCCAACATCTTCTTCTCACCATACACTGATGATGTCATCCCCTACAAAGTGAACTCTGACAATGTTAAACTCAGTCATCTGTGCTGGCATGAGCATTAAGTCATATGTTATCTAGCTTGTATACCTAGACAGACAGGTGTGTTAATCTCATAAACGTTAACTTGATTGTATGAGTGAGTTCATGCCACTATCAGTCTAGAGAAATTTTAAACTGGAATGTGAATCCACATATGTATCACACAATCCTCCCAACATCTTCTTTTCAGCATGCACTGGGTGGCACAGGGGTACAGTGGTTAGCATTGTTGCCTCACAGCAAAAGGTTCTCTGGTTCAATTATCAGCTGAGGTGCCTGCTATGTAGAGTCTGCATGTCCTCCCTGCATTTGTGTGAGTTTCCTCTGGGTGCTATGGTTTCATCCCACATTCCTAAGACATGCATTTGCAGTGTTTCTCCCCAAGTCTCTGCTGAAAATGGGCTCTGTCCCATTTGGACTTTCCTGATAAATAAATTATGTCACCCTCTTTAAAGTGCACCCTGACACTGTTAAAGTCAGACATCTGTGGTGGTGCTAGTCATATGCTGTATGGAATCCACCTTGTATATCTACCCAGGTGCTGTGTTCAAATCTGACCTCAATCAACTGGTGTGTGTGTGTGTGTGTGTGTGTGTGTGTGTGTGTGTGTGTGTGTGTGTGTGTGTGTGTGTGTGTGTGTGTGTGTGTGTGTGTGTGTGTGTGTGTGTGTGTGTGTGTGTGTGTGTGAGATTGGTGGTATATTACAGTGACTGTATAATGTTTTGAATCTCTTTTCATTTGACTCCCATTCACATAGCCCCATAAATCCAACATGCCTTCTTCCTTATGTACACATAATATCCTTTCTGCAAAATACTGAGGATGTTATCTCAAAGACACATGCACACATTTGTGAAGCAGAGCCCCTACATTACCCTGTGAAGCCATCTGCAGACCGCTGGATGTGTGATTGCTAATTCTGTCATGGGGTATTGCACGTCACATATAGACAGAGGCAGTCTGTAATAAAATCAAATACATCCACACATATGCACATATACCTACTATCTTCCATCATATAGATACAGTGATTTTGGTTTAAATGGTATAATAATGGCTAGGATTTTATTAGCTCTTGACTGTTAGCCTAGTAATGCCCTAGGATCCTCTAAAGATAGCAAATATCAATGTTGTTGTAATCCATATGTGTTATGTTGAGGTGCGGAGGTACTGTAGCCCTGCAACAGTGTATTCCAATCTGTGATTTGGTCTACTGTGTTGATGCCCACTGCTGCAATTTGGTTACATGTTCTTTCCATAACAGCAGTAGTAATATGCCTTGTGAGGACTGTTGACGTATATTGTTGCCTTACTAAGACGTGTTCTTGTAGTAGAGTATATCAACATTCTACACAGTTCATATTCAGCCATCACAGTAACAGCTGCAGTATGGGACAACTGTGCATGTGTATAGCAAGTATTGAGAAATGTTATCTGACATATATCAGTATTACGTAATATAGATCACATGGGCATATATGCATGGGTTCATCCACATGTTGAAATACTGTAATATAAACAAACATATGATGTGTTCAGATTCAGGTGCAAACTTGGGGAATTCATTGCATGAAACATTCTGTTGCTATTCACAAGGATTATTCAGGTGTTTCACAGAAGCATTGTGGGACTGTCAGCATTTGTGTAATTGAATTTTCTGCATGATGAACCACATCAACCTCAGTTGTAATTCATGCACACATTTCCACTGCTAAACATATATGCATATGTTGTGCAACTGATGTAATAACATGAAATAGGTTGAGCTGTATGACTGTGTTAACAGTTCTACTGTGTTGCATGTGATTCAGACCCAATGCTGTAATTGGAGGTGATGTCACAAAGAATTTTGTAACTATGTCAGAAATCTTAAGGGGAATACCTAGCTATTTGCAGATCTGGTTGTGGATGACACTGCCCATATTCAACCACAAGAAATAGACAATCCTCAAGCTGACAGATTGGGACCTAACTTTAACCCCCTGTCCCCACCAGTTGTCAGCCAAAGTATACTTCCTATCATTCCTCAGCTTATTATCTCAAGAAAGCAGGTCATCACTCTCCTCTCTAAGGCTAAAAACATGGCATTAATGGGTCCTGACAACATCCTAAGTTGCCTTTTAAATAACTTCAAACCTGACCAACTGACCCACTTGGATCCCTACCTAACCACAGCATCCAGATTGCCTATGCTCCGGCAGAATGCTGAACAGCAACAGTGATCCCTCTGCACAAGGGTGGACCATCAAAATACCCAGGGAATTACAGACATAATCTTGAATAGCCCTCACCATTAAGGCCATGGAAATAATCATCATGGAGTTTATCAATAAAGACATAGGTAATCTCCTGAATGTGGAACCAACCCAGTTCAGATTTGTTAGGGGGAGATCATGTCTGTTAAATCTGGGTGACTTATATGAGAAGGTCAATAAGGCCATGGATGAGGGAAAGACTGAGAATCCCACCTAACTTGATCTGGCCAAGGCATTTGACACGATTTCCCACTCAGCTATTATAGAGAAACTCTCACATCTGGGCATAAATCCCTACATCACCAGGTGGGTAGCTAAATGGCTCACCAACAGGACACATACTGTCAAAGTGGGGAATTCACTTCTGTTAAGAGGCCAGTCACCAGGGGCATACACATGTTTCTGTACTAGGCCCTTTCCTGTTTGGTATTTATTTGTCAGAAGTCAATGCATACATAGACAGTTTTGGTCTTACCAAGTTTGCGACTGACTGCAAATTGAGGCAATCATGGACTCCATGAATGATACTAATATACTGCAGAAAAGATTAACACACACAAATAATTGTTGTCAGCAGAATCATGGAGAGAAACTAAATGCAAAATAAAATTCATAATTATGACATTTTGGAAAGCAAATACACCACCTAATGACAATACACACAGCACCCCCAAAATGTAGACCCAGTAGTATGTGATCTGTGTGCTCAGGTTGATACCAGTTTGAACTTTGACCCCACTGTGTCCATAGTGGTGAGAAAGTCCTGCTATGTGGCACAACTCATAAGTAAGGGCATGGCATCCAGCTCAAAGTATGTTAGAATTCCATTGTATGCAGCCCTCATCATACCAGTAACTGAGTACAATGCACTTTTTTGCATGTACCTTACCAGACATCTGCAACAGCTGGAGGGAACCCAGAGTTTTCTCACCAAGAAGATACAGGTTGTAAAAAACAAGGCCTACACGGAAAGTTTGAAAGCCTATCACTATATTTTGTTTCCTACAGCCTATTAAGGGACGATCTGTGTCTGGCTTACAGTTCAGTGTCCAAACAAGCCCTGATGGAAATATTACACATTCGTAAATCAAACTGCATGAAGGTCACTCATTCCAAGGATCTTAATTTAGTCTCTGTAATAAATAAATCATGTTGGAGAGATAGATATGTTTCTCAGGGACCACATTTTCTCTAGAACAAGGTTCCCATTTATGTAAAGCAAAGCCCTTCCTTGACCCTCTTCAAGTGCAACCTAGATCAGTGGATGTGTAATCATAAATTTACTCCTGGGGTAGTGCTCATGTCTCTTATGCACAGAGGCAGTCAGTATGACATACCATAACACAGGCTTATACTTCTGTGAACTTCATTCACCTAGCTATTGAAAATTGTTAAACGGGATAGGCTTGTATGATCTCTTGGCCAGCTAGCCTAGCAATATCCTATGAACCTATGAAACTATGAAGTGCAATTGTAGCCTAGATACAGATGCAGTGTGACTGTACTGCATCACAGATGTTCCAGTACATCACATCAGTATTGCCATTTGATAGCATGCATGAACATATATGGATGCATATCAGGATTTCATGGCAGTATAACATTTTGGCTGGCAATGTCAGTGGGGACAATGATCATGTGGCACATGTCTTGAAGTTTGACATATGCTTATAGAGGGTGCTCCATGTATTGTTTGGTGTGTGTGCAATATTACAGTGACAGCTTCCTCGATCATTGACACTTGATTTTGCACTACTGTGCTTTCTGTGCACATGGGCATAGTTAATGCATTGACATTATTCTCACATACTGCTATACCATTCATTATAACAGATCACTTCTTAATTCACACATCAGTTGCTGATACTTCTGACAATATCCATTGGTATTACATGTATCATGCAATACCCAGCTGTGTGTAGGGAATACACTCATAATAGAGTGGTGTTTGTATGTGTTGTTATCTGTATGGCCAGTACCTACATCAGCTAGGGATGCTTTAGCCAAGTGTATCACATTTGGCACAGTGAGCTCCCACACATCTGGTAGGCCACATACAGTTATTTTTGAGCTGTATACCCATTAAGAATTGATAGTGCAGACTGTCCTTCAAAGTGTTCTACTATATGCTAATGTGATACGTCTTTCTGTGTTGCACCCAGTAAATACACAGATCAGTAACCACATTGATGGCATGGGTTTGATTCTTGCAGGTGGTGATTTTGGCTTATGTGTTATACAAACCTCTCAACTGTCAGTGACTGGCCCTGATTTTAACTTCACTTTTACCAATGTCTCTCTTAAATCCTTCAAAGATTGGTCATTTTTGAGGAAGGGGTGGTGAATTCCAGTTGTAGAATACTGACAGTCATTGCAGTTGTAGTTGTCTGTTCCTGAAGACCATGTATAATAAGTTACAATCATATATTATGCCAGTGCTCTGGATTAATGATTGTGCCTGTTTCTGTCTATATTTGCCCAAGAGTCTGTTGCTGTGTGTCCCTGATTGGTTGAGAGTTATGGTGACATGTCAATCATAGTCAAGCAAGTCATTTTGCAGATCTTCAGCGTATACACATAACCCTAATTTATATACTGTCCTTGCTAAATGTCCTCTCTAATGAGCATATCACTGATGTTTATATCATGGCCATTCACCTGCATTGGCATGTGACCTTATATGACTGTCACATATACACTATAATGTGTGTTTATGTCATAACATACTTGCTCAGGAGGTGTAAACAGCAGTACCTGCTGTGCTATCTACAGATGTGCTTAATTTTATGCTACTGAAGTGCTGGAAGTGTACATTTATTGGCATATCCTACTTTGGGGACATTGACATATTTACTATGCCCTCTTCCTCTTTAGTCATTCCTATAATTCATGTCTATGCCTATTTGCCTATTTGCATCAGCATACTTTCCCTGTCCAGTGTACATTTCCTTGTATTTTCCCCTTCCCATTTAACACCCTCCCTCCATTATCTTTAAAAAAAAATGAGTGTACATTGCACTGAGTGCACTTTTCTTTATTGTGTTATTACTACTGGCATTGCAGTATTTTTACCCCTGGTAGTCATTGTGGTTGTCCTTGCAATCTATCTGAGCAGGTTTGCTGATAAGCAAACATGAATATGTCTTCTTTCTGTGCTCATGCTGCTCCACATGGTTTCCTGGCCAGAGACACTGCTGCTGGGCACAAAAATGTGCTTGTATACATGTAAGCATTATGAGAAGCATGAATAAGCGATTAGCACTACAGCTCATTGTGCTAATACATAAACTTTGCGTAGGCTTTGTGTGAAGCCTACATGAAGTTTATTGAATCACCTGAAATATCTTATTCTTAGAAAAGCAATGACAGACTGGAAAGGAGTAAAAAAAGATGACATTTATAGGCTAGCACTAGATTTAAAATTAGTAAATACATACACCATTCTGGTAACACATGGTATGTATGGTATGCCAAAAATGACAGTCATATAAATATGCAGAATAAATTATTTACAGTTACATGGTTGTCAGATGAATTTTTTGCTATTGGCTTGTTTCAGCAGACATTTTCAGGACCATTGAATTATGGCAATAAATTGTTGTAATGCATAAATAATATCTTGATACAGAGACAGAAGAAGAGCATTTACAGATATTAAATTATGTTTTCCTAGTTTTACAGAGTAAAGAAATTAAAGTCAATGTTACATTTTTGAAAGTAACAATACAGTCAAATGTTTGAATCTCATGCAAGAAAAGAGTACAGCATTCATATTATGTGTCAGTGCAGTCACAGGTTGAAATCTCATGTAAGGAAATAATTCAGTGTAATTTACTGAATGAGGATACTTCACATTCTTGTACAGACAAGTATAGCTCCAGAATTAGATCAGTTCAGTTCTGGTAGTTAATGTTTATATTTTAATGGTTCAAGAATTTATACATTCATGTAGAAATGACAGTTTACTAGAGTACACCAGTGGCACAGAATTATGCAACTGAGTTATTAGATTACAGGCCAGCTCGGGGAGCTGAATTAAAGACAATATTGTATACTATAAAACAGTGTTGTAAAGATCATTTAAATATTATTAGTGACACTCTTTATGCAGTAACGGTTCTTAATATTTATCAGAAGATTTGGGTTACAATGAACATTATTGACAGTGATGATAAACCCTTGTATTCAAAAGTACTGAAAGAGTTAAATGGCACCAGTTGAAAGAACAGATGGATGCAAAGCAGTGGGCAGAGAACTGTACACTGAAGACATTCTTTTGTGTAAGTTACACTCTGAGTCACAAACTAAAACTAAAAAAAAATCAACAATTAAGATTAATTTTAAAAGTTGAGAAATGCAGAAAAAGCTGCATAATTAACATAGTGTCATCTTACTACTTTAGATTCATTTGGTTTATGACAGGGAAAATGCATTGAGTTTTCTGTTTGATTCAGTAATAAAGTTACAGACTTTCTATTTCAGTATAGCACATTACCTAAAATAATTTATTTACTAACAATGTAGGTTAATTTCAGGCAGGAAAATGCATATAAAGACAGAACAACCAGCAATGCAATTAGTTTATAATTGCTAAAGCTGCAAATATTATTTTAAGAACCTGACAAAAGCTTTTTTTGTATTTTTACAGATATTATACCAGAAGAATAAGTTTATTACAAAAATGTTTTTTGAAGTTTATTAATGGTCAAGATTTTTTGCCCACAACCTTGTCACAGTGTTATGAGAAGAGGCCTGGAAGCCAAATCATTTGTAATAGAGACTGACTATGAACACTTAAGGACAATACGGTGGCTTATCCAGTACCTCAGCAGTGACTGGGACAATCCAGAGTAAGGCTGAAACTTGGCAAGAGCTGTGGTGCACAAGTCAAGTTTATAGAAAGGTGGATTATCAACAGAAAAGGCAGAATACCATAAGAGTGAGTAAATTATTTTTTTCAATGTTTATTTAAATATAATATACTTAACTACATAACTGCGGTGGTGGTGTTGCAGTAGCGTTGTCGTCTCACAGTAAGACTTTGTCCTGTTCAATTCTCAGCTAGAGCGTCTTCTGTGTGGAGACATGCATGAATGGGCATACCTTCATTGAAGGTTGTGCGTCAGGGCCAGCAACTCGGCACATAAAAATCTACTGCCAATCATTAGCGGACCGGAGTTCCACTGTGGTGACCCCTAAACAGGAAAAGCCAAAAGACACAACAACATACTTAACTACATAGATTATTCAGTACATATACAGTATGCTAACTGAATTATGTAAATTTGTTTCAGTTACCTAAAGAAAAGTATTCTGTAGAGTTGGGACATGTAAAATACAGATACAGATGTGTATTTATGCAGTTTAGTTTAGAGTTAAAGCAAATACAGTGCAAATACAGAAGTATATTAATGCAAATTAGTGATGCCACAACATGAAGTATTTCAAGCTGACTTTTAGTGTTTACAGACAATTATATAATAGTATGCTACTATATGTGTTCAGATGCTACTAGAAAAAAGTATTCCTTTAGTGTTAGTTTAGTTACTTTACAGAATGTAATATTTATGTACAAGCTATTTCAGATATTCAGTATAAATGGGTATTATTTTAGGGCCAGTTCAGTCAGATTTCAGAATATTTTAAATGTTTAGTATTATACATTTCTAACAGCATTATTAGACAGTTTCTACAACATGTATATATATATATATATATATATATATATATATATATATATATATATATATATAAAATCAAAACAGATTTTGCAGAATTAAGTCATAGCTCACATTATTCTATTATTAGTTTTATGAGTAAAGTGATGGATTTATTTGTAACAAGAAAAGTTATATAATTACCGTAGGAATAAGTACTAGTAATTATTTAATATACTCAAAGCATGACAGGTCAGGCTTCATTTGTTACAGAATGCAGTGCACATTACATAATGATTATTGTACATTAGACATCAAATTATAAAGACACAAACAGGATATGCAAAGGTACAGATATGAGATGCTGAAAACATAGGTTTTAGTAACTGTATTTCTACTATCATAGGACTCAGATACTTACAAGTTGTTTGAGACACAAATTTAAATGCAGACTACTGTCACAACACATAAAGATTTAAAAGGTAAATGTGCAATAAACACTTTAACAAATCTAGCTGAAGATTAACAGGAAATAAGTTAATACAGTGTATGGTAATTATGCTTCAAGACACATATATTACAGGTATATCACCACATTAGTATGGATCCTGTTACATAAAATTTCTAATACCAGTTATAAGACAAATTTAAAAAACTTCCCAGTTTAATTGAATCATAAAGTTAACAGGTTTCAGTCCAAAAGATTTAAGCAATAACCAACAAGTGAGTGTGGGTATATTGAAGATTTACCCATGGTTGGCATGGTTTGATCATGAGGGTGAAGCCCAAGTGATTAAATAAAGCCAGCCATGGGTAAATCTTCAATATACCCACACCCTCGAGCCAGTTATTGCTATTATACAATGACATTATTTAAGAAAGAAATTATTTATTTTCTTAAATAATGTCTTTGTATAATCACACTGTGGAGTTCCTCCATGTTGTTTCAGCATTTTTTCATATTTGTTGATGTACTGTGCATGCGTATGGGGCTTACATACCCATGCTTGTGCAATACATCAGTGCTGCAGGGAGCAGGCAACGAAGAAAGGAAGATCTCCATTGCTTTTTTTTTTTTTTTTTGAAAAAAAAAATAAAATCTGGACAATGTTTGAGACTGACAGGGCAAAAGTACAGGGAAAATCAGGTATATTTCTTTAGCTTTGCAGACTGTATCTGATTTTCCTTGTATTTGTTCTGCCCTCCGTATGTACCTCTTGACCTCTTAGCTCAAGAAATGTCACAGAACCTTAAATAAGGGACACAAAGGTCCCTGTTGTAAATGTTGCTCTTTTAAACTTAGAAAGCTGCTAGAATTACAGGATTTATTCTGTTTTGCATTGCCTTAAGGATATAAATTCTGCAATTAAAATGTGCTATTATTATTTAGTGATCTCACTTCTCAGTGATTTGCCTGAAAAAACACACATTTTATGAGGAACACACCTAAAATATGAGGCAAAATTCTGGACATTGTGAAAATTTGGACACTTGAAATGTATAATTCCAGAGCTCATAATAATTGAAGAAGGTCAGGTCATACTTCAGCAAAAGGTCTTTTTTTCTATTGGCATATGCTCGATTTACAAAGTGCATGCTGGCCAGGCTGACCAATCAGCGTGCCTTTTTTTTGAATACTAATAGCTATCATTGTATAATTTCAGATCATGAATGCTCAAGTGATACCAAATGGTCAAAATTAAAATTGTAAGTATATTTAATAGATAAAAAGGAATTATAGTTACTATATCAGTTGTAGTGATCATTATACTATCTTTTGTGGACTATATTAATAGATTTATAAAGTAACAACCCCAGTTCATAGATTTCTGTGGGATTTAATGTCTGTAGGTTAGTTTTGCCAGAATAAATCTTACATAAATATAGTATTCTCTTTGCATAGGCCTAGAAATGCAGCAATATTAAATCAGACCTATATCTTCATTTTATATTTCACATTCTGCATGCAGTAAAGTGCAGTTGCAATAGAAAAGAATGGTTAAATGAAGGCTACAAATGAGCTCAGTGAAATAACCTTCAGGCCAAATAACTGATAAGGATGAAATGTGCTATCAGAATGATCAAAACATTTGGTACAAGGCTTGGAAACCAAGGTTAAAGAGACATACAGAACTTGTAGGAAATTTACAGGGTTTTATTATTGTCAGAGATACTTTCTAGTCATAAGGCAGTTCAATTCAGTTCCATTTGGAAAAGAATGAGTACATCAGTTCAGTTTAAA
The DNA here is from genome assembly GCF_019279795.1 of Protopterus annectens. Taxonomy (NCBI): domain Eukaryota; kingdom Metazoa; phylum Chordata; order Ceratodontiformes; family Protopteridae; genus Protopterus; species Protopterus annectens. Next base: position 1,897,579,648 of record NC_056739.1, on the reverse strand, counting down.
AACTAAGGAGACTGTGTACAGAAGTCAGGACAAATTACCTGTAGGTCAGATATTTAGAAGTCAATAAATGTCCAGAAACTACAGAAAACTGTGCAGTTTGTCCTAATTCTGCCATTACAGAGAAAATGAAATAGCCTGTATAAGACTTGTTGAATTACTACATCTAAATCCACTATGCTGCTTCTATAATAAATCACCTTTATCAAACTCACAGTGAGTAAATACTTTTATTCTGAAAGGTACAAGAAGTTTGGCACTTAAAAAGGACAAACTGAGATATTTGACACTTGCTCAGCACAGCTCCAGGTAATTAAAAAATAAAAGACATTTATTCTAGTTCTTATGTATTTTATGTTGAAGCTTATAGATAATCCTATTAACTATGAGAATATGAGCTATCATCCTTGGGGTCAAATTAATTTCAAATTGAAAAAAAAGTGCTGCTGTACCCAGCTTTCAACATGCTGTATATGGTCATTTACATCTGATAATTAAAAATTATCCGGGGACCTGCAGAGAAAGACAAACACTGGGTAAGGACTAATGTACTGACTGGCACAGATGAAACAGATATGAAATGCACAATTGTTGACTGGTATGAATGCTGCTGATTTCAGAACAAACAATATGCTGTGGTAATGCAGTAATGAAATGAAATGAATGATGCATGAGCCTGTGAAAACAAGTGTACTCAAGACTGCTATACAGGGTTGCATATCAGTAGCAAAGTACGAAAATTGTGCTACTGGTATGAACATGTACAGTAATCATCACAGTGCCTTCATAGTAACAATAGTAACAAATTCAGGTGTCAAAATATAATGCAGTCACACAGCAAAGGTACACCTTGGCAGGTACATAGAGTAGAAGCAAAATGACCAGAGATGTGTTGATGAATAGGTGCACTAGGGACCTGCAATAATGGTATGCAAAACATGTATTATAAATATGTGAAGTGTGTATATTCCTGAAAATGGGAAGGGCATCAGGGGAAATGATCACTTATGTTCAGCAACTCAGACACATCCTGACAACTGAGGATGGACCATAGCACCAAAAAGGTCTGTGCTGTATACTGCTCCTAATTGCTTACAATGTGCAATAGGCAGTTGATACTTGACTTTTTGCCTTACAAAAAATGGTGAGGAAGATGGGTCATACTGTACATCAGATTGCAGACTGCTGTTGGTGTTCTGCTCTGCCAGGTGGAACAGTAGAATTCATAACAGAGGAAACTGTGGCCTTTAAACGACTCCACTAGGATAAAGGGATAAAAGATTGATTACAACCCAGGTAACCCAAGTTTGACTAAGAACTGAGGCAGCTGATAGAGATGGAATGGAGCTGATAAATGGATTGATTAGGCTTAAATGTGTTCACCTCTTCTTGGCTGGAGGGGTAGGGAATAGATGTCCATTCATTTTGCTCATGGTTGGAGTCACAGTGGAAGCATAGGCTGCACGTGGGGGTGCAGCCTACATTGAGGGCAGGGCCAAATTGTTATATTGCATGCAGAGTTGCATATACAGATTGCAAAGGCCTACTGTATGCCAATCCTTTGTGCATAACAGAGTATTCACAGAGGTTGACAAAGCTTAATGACAAGACTCCAGTCCCCAAGTGTACAGCTAAACTAGACTAGACCCTTGGCCCAGGAAAGAATGAGATGTATGGCTGTTGTCCAAAGGGAATGAACAAATCCAAAGAACAACAAGGAAACCAGGGCTCAATTGTCAGTGAAGGAAGTGTAAACTTACCACCACAAAAATTCTGTCTCCTGCAGGCTTTTGAGGGGAGATCTATGCCTGGTATACAGGGCATTGTCAGACCCCACTCTGATGGACCTTCTGCATATCCACAAAACAAACAGCACCAGAATTACCCATTCTAATGACTTAAACCTTACCTGCGATATAAATAGGACATGCTGGAGAGATAGGTATGTATCCCAGAGACTTCCCATCTATGGAAGAGGTTCCCCATCCATGTGAAGCAGAGTTCCTCCCTAACCCAATTCAAATGCAGCTTGGACAATTGGATGGGAAACTGGAAATTCATCCTTGGTTTGGCACCTATGTCTTTAGTGGACAGTGGTAACCTGTAAATGGTTCATCTCACCTTACACTTATTGAGGGTATCAGAACTTGTCAGAGATTTGGGCTGCATAGCTAGGTTTAAAAAGACCCATGTGGCTGTTAGCCTAGTAAACACCTATGAACCTATGAAATACCTATGAACCGATAGACTCCAAAAGTCAAAACGTGGTAATTTATATTATTGCTTCATTTTTCTCTTCCTCATAAATTGAATCTTTCAAGTAAAATGCATAATTGTATGCTACTACCATATAGTTGTTGAGTACAATGGGTAGAAGATCTTCCATGAAAGAGATGCTTCCCTAGCATTCAAGTAAGCCAAAGGAGAGACCCTCCACCAAGTACTAGGCTTTGTGTCATATACTGCGTCAGCCCAGCTCATTGTATAAAGTGGCAAATTATTTGCTGGAAGTGGAAGTTAACTTCATTCATGGCTGCATTAGGGAACTCATTGCAGCTTTCAGAGACACTTGCCCAAACTATGTAGCATTATGTCAAGGACCAGTGTAGTTCATCACTGGTCTCCAATTTACTTTCATTTATAGTCTTATTTGCCTTCTCACAATATTTCAGCATGAGGGCAATTACCAGAGGCTACTTCAGCCACTGTCCATAGCAACTGCAGGCTGCTTTATTGTGAAGAGTTGCAGGTGGTTTGATTGCACTAACAAGAAGGTGTTGCCCACCATCCATGGATATCACTGCTACATATCTTATGCATTATTGGCCAGATGCATCACTATCCTTTAGGTATTTCATGAGGTTGGTCCCCTGCTTAAGATATCACTGGATGCACTGTTACAAACTTCAGTAATGATAGCATGTCAGTTGTATAGTGTTTGTGTTTATTAATCTGCAGGCAGAAGGTCTATATTACTGGCACTACTGTGTTATTAATCCTCAATGCTGTCTGCAGTAGAGAGGTTAGCAGTGGTAATCACTGCCTTCTTATGATCCAGAGCCTATTCTACTCATTCTGATATAAGTCATGCCGTGGTCACATTGTGAAGATTTCATTAGCTAGTGGCAGACTGTATTTCAAATGAATATGATTGCATAGACCTTGAACTACAATGTCTTATTGATGAAATAAAGCAGTATAGTTCTGAGACTGCATGGTTTAAAAATTAATAGAAGCCACAGAGGACTGTGGATTCTTTATATTATAGGAGCTGTGTCATAACAACCCGCAAGTGTGTCAGAAATGGTAAGTGATTGCTTCAGGAATCTCTTCACCAGACTCTCTTATAGTTGTAAATATTACTGCACCATTTTTACATTGGGTCTTCCTTCTCACTTATCTTCTCTTCTCTTCTGGACAACTCATGGTCCCTTCCTTGGAAACTTAGATGATGAATGTAATTGTTGTTCACACCTACTTGTTGAAACATAGAGAGTGCCTTTGCCTCCTTGCCCCTTAAATACAATTAAAGAATGCTACTGACTGGACAGTTATATTACTGTTGCTATTCTGGGTATGATATAGGGAACTTGCAATAGCACTTCCTTGATTATTTAGCATTTACCTTCCCAGGTTCACTAAAATATGAATTGTCCATCTCTAAATTGACAAGGAAAACCTTAACCATAAATGACAATGCACACTGAATCACACTTACAAATGGGTATTATGACAGACAAAACCTTTCTAAAAATATATAAAATATGATGCACTTCACAAGATTAATTTTTTTACATGGCTAAATGTATGAACAAAAATTTAAGCTGTTTCTTCATTTACTTTCTGATAAAGTCTTAAATGAAATCAGTAATTGTAAGCCAGTATAACTTTATAGTGTTTGTTACTGATGTCACAGTCTGAAGATGATCTTATAAAATATGGAACACTGCAACTATGCTCATGATTATGAAAGCATGAAAAAGAAAACTTTGTTAAGCACCATTCTTATGTAACAGAGGTGCATATCAAATTTGTTAAACACATCATCTCAGCACTTATATGCTTTTCTCTCATGCCATAGCCTAAACAGCAGCCAACACAGAAGAACATCAAGAAGCTGATAACTGCACTATCTTTTAACAGCTTTAAAATTTGTAATACACTTCACAGTGCTTTTTGTGTGGAGGCATGAAATGTATTACATCCTTTAAAGATGTTAAATATCAGATCCATACTTCACATCTTGACACTCTGATCAGTGCTAAGTGTTTTGCAGCTTTAAATGCTACAAAACATTTTGTATTCCTACATTATTTATATTCTCTTTGTGGCTCATAGATACATTTGAGCAACTAAGTATACTGCAAAGCACTGTGTGACTATACTAATTGAGTTATACTTTCGAAACTGTAGAACACTTGGCATTACTAAACTTTTTTCCCTGTACAACAGGTAGTAAGTACAAAGAGCAGGTAATTCTCCATGTGCTACAGTAAATAAATAATACATAAATAAAATGTCTTCCTTGCACTCCACTGAGTGCAAACTAGCCAAACTTCTATCTGTTCAACCTCCTCTCATGAATGTTCAACTCCTAGATTGCTGTTTTCACAGAAAATCACTGTTGGTGCATTTTCTAAAAAATTGCTGTCAGTGTGGCTTCTAAGAGTACATGATTAGTGAACTATTTGTTTTCATGTCTCCCTTTTCATCCTGATATTACCATGGACTTGGTATATGCAAGTTGGAGGAGTTTAAGGCCCCATGCAAAAGATGCTTACTTTTATTTTTTTAACACTTTATGAATTATTACTTGTAACATAGGCAAATATACGTTTTATAAAAGTAAGCAAACTATATAACAACTTCACATTTAAAACATTATAAATCATATATATACTTCTATGCAATATAATCAATCCAACATTACATAAATTGTTCAATTCCTGCTTTTTCATAAACATCATTCCTCCTCCAGAACAGTTTTTTGCATGTATTTTCCAACAATTTTCATTTTTTCTTTGCAATTTGCTTCTGCCTTTTTCACAGATCCCACTTCCTGTTCTTTCATCTATGCTACAATGTTCACTGCTTCAGGTACACTTGGTTAAGACTTTGAGTTCCATTTTCTAGTAATTGCTTTTTTGGCAGCCATTAGAATTAAACTTAACAAGGCCTAACTATGTCTAGACAATTCAGAACCTGCATCCCAGCTCAAAACATCATTTCCTTAGTTACACTTATTTGATTGCTCAGTATTCATTACAGAATACTCTGTAGGGAATTTTTAAGGTCTGACAACTCATTGCACTCCAAAAATATATGCTCCAAAATACTTCTTTCTTCCCCATCACACCTCCAACAATTACCAACTACTGGCAGAAAAATTCTTTGGAGTCTGCTTTGGATATAAAGATACCTATAAAACACTTACAAGCAAAAATCCTAAATCTTCTAGACTTTGCTGCAGATATGGGAGCCATATATATGTACATATATATATATATATATATATATATATATATATATATATATAGATAGATATATATATATATAGGTTTACCAGTGTCGTCAGGCACATCATTGAAGCAACTTCCTTGAATTCCGAACTGCGACTCCTCAACCAAGAATGCTGATGTTCCGAATCACAAAATTTTGCCCCCTTTTTGACCCATGGTAGCACTTATTTCAGGTATGGTGCAGTTTGAAATGTCGACGTTTGATGTTTTGTTTGACTTTCTGATGTGTCAGCAATATGGAATTTGCAGAAACAGTTCGACCATGTGCATGTTTGGGGATATGCCTACCAACATTCTGATGGTAAACCATATATATATATATATATATATATATATATATATATATATATATATATATATATATATATAGATTAGATATAGATACAATATATATATATGTGTGTGTGTGTGTGTGTGTGTGTGTGTGTATATATATATATATATATATATATATATATATAGATAGATATAGATACAATATATATATATAAATATATATATATATATATATATATATATATATATATATATATACACACACACACACACACACACACACACACACACACACACACACATATATATATATATATATATATATATATATATATATATATATATATATATATTTATGTCCTCCTGTTGTTTCTTTGCAAATTGTTTATCTAATCTCTCTTCCCAAGTTTTTCTGACCTCTTCTGATTAATTCCTATAGTTGTGAAATATTTTATATGCCTCACTAATTATCACTTCTTTAACATCAACTTTTGTTCTAGATTCAATTAGAAACTTAACCAATGCAGGTCTCTCACTTAGGATTTTCCTATCCTTTTCTCAGTGCTTATACTCTGATATCAGTCCATGATACAGAAGGTAGTCTCCAGACTGCAGTCAAAATATCTTCCTGGCCTCTTCCCATTGTATTACATTACCTTGGTTCCTTGGCCTGCTTCTTCCAGGCCCTTTTTGTCTATTATCTGTACACCTAATTGCAGTAATCCTTATCTGCAGAATCTCCTTTCTCCATTCCTACTTTGACTTAGTTCTTAGTATACTTTCTGCTACTCTATGAATATAACACTTTTTTAAAATGTTTCCAAATTGTTTGGGTTTCTAACAGCATGATGGGAATGGACCCCAATCCTAAGTCAAAGTGTGATTAAAGTTCATGAAATTAGTATTGTTTCAGTCTTTGATGTCAGCCAAAAGTGCTCTTTGCAGCACCCGCAATGTGCCAATTAATGACTCCTTCTGCAACTCGTATGGAGTTACATGTATTGGTAACATATTGAAATACAATTGTAGATTATTTTTTATAAGACTCATTGCTCTAATTGCTAATTGAACTGTTTGGGTATCTTTCCACATTGCTCTCATTTCAGCCTCCAAATCTTGATATTGTATGACTTTGTGTCTCTCTGTACACAAGGCACTGTAGTCACTGGGTGTGGCGATTTCAATGATCAATGCTACTTTTGTCTTCTTTTCATGGAACACTATATCTAGATTTCTAGCATCTGTCTTTTGAATTGTTGGTAATGGGTGATCCCATGTGATGTAAACTTCATTGTTTTTTATGATGCTTTGAGGCTCATGTTTTCAGTGTTTTACAGCAACTTCAGTATCATAATATTTGCACAACCCGCAGTGCAACAATCTTGCCACATTATTATGCCTTTCTGCATATGGTCCTTCTGCCATTAGTATGTCACACCCAACAACGAGGTGTGCAACTATTTCCAATTTATTTTTACAAAATCTGAATTTCTCTGTTTCTCCCACATGTTCAATGGACTTTGTAAACCAACATCTATGCAGCCCACTATCTTGGGCTGCCAATATTAACTTTTCATCTCTTGGTTTGAATTTGCCTCTCCTTAACCATTCCTGATTTCATTCCTGAGCACCATGAGGTTCTCCCAGAAGTTTTCTATACATGCAACTATATTCATGCACTTTCCACATTTCTTGTCTTCTCATCTGGTCCTTTACCTTATATTATTTCTTTTATTTTTTTATGGCACATTCAGTTGCTACCTGATTTTTATCTACTTCTGGTTTGATTTCTATTCCTGCTTGATGCCAATATGCTTCTGCTAGATTAAGCAGAGAAGTCATCTGAAATTTATTCTCCTCATGTTTCAAAACATTCACTACATTTGGGTCTTGTGAGGTCAGCAGATATGTGTGGAGTCTCACGACTGCAGATCTATACATGTAATCAATTTCAAGAAGGCAAATTCCACCTTCAGAATGGGGAATATATAATCTTGGTATGCACTGCTTTTTATAAATCATTTGGTGAGCATGAAACATTGTTTTTGTTTTCCTGTTTAATCTATCCAACATGTTTTGGGGACAGTAAGTCACTCCAAAACTGTAAGTTAGGACAGGAAGAGCAAACTGGTTTATAGCTTGGATTTTATTACTAGATGTCAACACTGTTTTTAGGATTAATTTAAGTCTTCTAAAGTATTCCTTACTAAGTTCTATTCACATTTTGTTATGTTTTATTGTTGATCTACAATCAATTCACAAATATTTATACACTCCCTCTTGTTCAAGTTTTTTTACATCACATTCTTGTCCCAAACTGATGCTTTCCTGGTGCTGCAGTATTCCTGCTTTAGAGGTTGCTTTTGCACATTTATCAAAACCAAATAACATACTTATATCATCTGAAAAAGTTTTGACAACTTACAGTGGTACTTTTAGTACCTCATCTGATGAACTATACAGTTTTAAATCATCGACAAACAGAAGAGGGGAAGTCTTTACACTTTGTTGTTTTCTATGAGCCAAATTATAGCCTAAGCTGTTAAGTAGACAGCTTAATGGGTTAAGGGCAGGACAGAACAGCAGCAGTGACAGAGAGCCACCCTGGAATATCCCTATTTGAATTTTTATATCTGGAATAATAATTTGTCCTTTGTCATGACTTAATTGCAAAGTGGTCTGCCACTGTTTCATGGTCACTGTAATGTAGCCAATCAGTGTAGGATGCATCTTACACATATTTAAGTACTTTTTTATGCATGAATGTGGGCTACTATCAAATTTTTTTTTTTGTAGTCAATCCATGCCATACTTAGATTCATACCATTTTTACAGTTCACCACTATGACTTTATTTAACAAAAAAAATCCTTTGTCCCATTTGACTTTCTTTTATTGCCCTTTTGCATTACTACCATAATTGAGTTTTCTTCTAAATGACTACTAACTCTGTCAGCATCAATTCCTGTGTATAGTTTATATGTTGTCAGAAGGCAAGTTATTGGTCTATAACTTTTAGGGTAGCTTGAAGGTTCACTCGTAAGTAGGAGCATTGTTTTTGCTGTTGGTGGCCAGGTTGGTGTCTGTTCAGGGTGCTCATATAAATAGTTCTTACTCATGGCTAAATCTTTGTGCAAAGATGTTAATACTTTAAACCAAAAGTTAGGTAATGCATCTGTGCCTGGGGTTTTCCAATTAGAGGCTTTTCTTAACTTTGTTTCAACCTCTCTGCCTGTTACTTCATCCCATTTCATATCCTGTACCTTTAAACTTCTTATTCTTTCTTTTACTTCTTCTATCCATTTAGCATCTGTGTTATTTTCCACAGGATCTTCATCGATACTTCTCTAAAATGTATCTATTTCTTCTTTTTTGGTGGTCTTTCAATTTCTTTTTCTTTGTTTCCCAATTCTCAAAAAAAACTTTTTGGGTGATAAATAAATTGCTTATTTTGTACTTTTCCTTTATATTTATCAGTATATCTTCTAAATTTGTTTGCCTATGCTGAGATCTTTAGTTTATTAGTGATACATGCTAGATCCTGGTCTGTTATAATAATCATTTTATCACTTCTATCTTTCTTAGTATATTTTGTTGATCTGTTTCCTCTTCTATATTCTTCTAGCTGTGACACTTCTTATTTTAATTGCTTTATAGGTTTTTCTATTTGATACTTCCATGATGGCATTCAATTTCTTCCCTTCCTTTGCCTCACTACCCTGTGTTCTTGTGCTAGAACATTATAAGTTATTAATTTAGCTGCACAGTAATATATATCTTGTTTACTTCTATTATATTGCATGGATCTCTACAGACAGTCCTAATTACTGTGTTAATTTTTTTTATCAAACTTCTGACTTTTTGGGTTTTATTGATCTTCTGCAGTCTGTTTCTTTCATTGATCTTAATATGTCTTATCTATATATATTAAATCAAGCAACTCTTCTCTTAGCTCATTTTCTTCCAAACTGAAGGCACATTTTTTTGTTTTCTATTTCTTGCGGGCATTCTATAGAAAGTTATATAGCATCTTCCTGTGGCACATTCTCTTCAGTTTCATCCTGTGCCATCTGTTGCTCTCTCATATGGGAACTTACTTGCTTATCACTCCTAAACATTGACTGCATCAGAGTTTCCCCATTTTCCTGTTCCTTCCTTCTGTATGACTGTTGTTATTCTCCTTAAGGATCTGCATTCAAAATCCCACTCTCTTCTTATTTATTGAATTTCCCCCTCGTTTCATCATCATCTCTTTACTTTATATTGTAGCTTTCTTTGTGTGTTGTGTGTAAGAGCCTTAACTGTGTAGTTTTAAAATATCCCTACAAATCAGGTAATCTTAAACCACCTTGTTTTATAAGAAGGATCAACTTATTTCACTTGACTCTTGCCCTCTTCTCCTGTCAGATAAAATCCGTCACTTCCTTATTAATTATTATCAACAACCTTCCCTCTGGCTGATAAAAATATGCCTGACTTGTGTATAAAACTAAAGGGACTAAATACATTTTACTGATCATATATTACTATCCTATTCATAGGCAAGAGTTTTCAGTTTCTAAGCATTTATATTTTCTTTTCTTTATTCACTTTCTACATCTCCTTAGCTGCTATAACAGACTCCTTCGTGTCCCCAAAACATGGGTATTAATGAACCAATTCATATATGTGTGCATAGCTTACAGTTATAGCCTTTGTTTTATCTTCATTAATTATATATCTTGAAAAAATTGGAACTGTTTCAGAATATTCCACAACAATGAGAAGTCCTTTTCTGATTTTATCAGGTACAAAATAATGACCACAAATAACAAAGGGGAAAGAGGATACTGATGTAATTCCAGCTTATCCTGTTGAATGCTTTCTCAGCATCAAGACCCACCAATAACAGCAGCAGCATTTTCTTACATTTTGCTTCCCTACTAGATCATAATCATTCTGTTAATGTTGACAAATGTTTGTCCCCACTCCACACAAACACATTAATCCATTTCTATCAATTTTGGCAACACCTTTGCCATTCTTTTAGCCATTATAATTATAATCTCTTTATAACTGCGGCTTAAAACTGAAATGTGCCTATATGAAGCTGGATATGATGGGTCTTTACTGTGTTTAAAGATTACAGCCACCACAGTTTATTTTTTTAAGATGATGTTGCTCCTTTTAAAATACTGTTAAACAAAATCTTCCAAATGTTTATCACTTTCTCCACTTCTTGCTTCCAAAACCTCCACCAGAATATCATCTATTCCTGGAAACTTTCCTGCAAATTGGTTAGGCATCACCATTTTTATCTCAACTCCTCTTATCTTTCCTATTAATCTACCTCTAATCTTAGCATATTTAAATGTTCCATAAATATGTCCATTTGTGCTTCTTCCTGATTTTCCATTTCTCTGCTTTATACAAATGTTCATAAAAATTCTGAAATGACTGTAATATATCTACAGGAGCTCTGGTTATTCTTCCTGTTATAAGCTTCCTAAGTTTGGCAACAGCCCTTTCTACTTTCTGTTGCATAAGTTGTTGTGCTAAAGATTTTTGTCCTCCAAAGTTATTATCAGAAAAAAGTTGTTTATCAGCAGTCTTTTTAAACTCATGCATATTATCCAGGTACTCCCTTATTTTCTATTTAGCAATCTGCACTTGGACATTTTCTTGTTCTGAGATTCCCCTTATTCTGCAATAATTTAAACTTTGTCAGCCCCTCTAAATAATTTCAAAAGGAACACTCACAATGACACAAACCACCAGAGTCAAATCCTTTAATATAACCACGCCCAAATCACATGAAAAATGAAATAATACACATCCAGAAGAACACTCTTGAAACAACTGCGTTTTTGTCCCCAATAATACAGACTTCTTCAGACAACTGGAACTGGAACAGAAATCCAAGCAAAGAACAAACAACTGACCAGGAAGCCAAATACCACAACAAATAAATCCAACAATGGTAGAAACCACTCCAGTTTGCAGTTGTTGTAGAAAGAAACAATCCTTTATTGGTAAAACCACTGCAATTCACAGTTACATGCTTATGTCTAAACATAGACTTCTTCAGAATCATACTAACCCTCTAAATAATTCTTATTACTTCTTAACCATATCCTCCTTTCTTTTATTTCTACCCTATTTTAACTCCACTTTCATTCTATCCCCTGTCTAGCTATAACTTCTGGACTACTTTCTATCTTCCCTAATAACTCCTGAATAATTTCCATTAATTTCCACTACCCACTCCTGGAATTCATCCTTTTTTTAACAAGCAGGTGGGGAAGAACCAGTGTCTCGTGTTTATTTCATTACTCTTCATTTTTATCTTAGTTATTATTAGTGCATGATTTGAAATAGTTGTTGCCTGCGTGTCAAAGACCGCAACTAAAATGCATAATATAATTTGTATCTAGTCTAACCCAGTTATTTTACTTTGGCAAATATTATGTAAATTCCAACTGCTGAATTCACTTCTTCTGTACTATTTTTCATAAATTCCTTCAGAAATATCCCTTCTTTTGTTATATTTCCCCTTCCAGGATCCCCAGATACATCCTCATTATTTTAAATCAAATGATATTCCCCACCTATAAGTAACATTTCCTGCTGAAGGCTGATTATGTCTTCCAAAATGTTCTTAAGCTCCATAATAGCAGTTTTAGGGTGAATAATAAATACATGCTAGTATAATCCCCATCCCTTACCAGCAGCCACTTACTACCACAAATTTATCATTATTATCTTTTTTCCCTCTTCTATCAGTATCAAAGCTCCTTAAGCAATTAATATAAGTATTCTTCTCTTCCATTTTTCCTGATATTCTGCTGAATATCCATCCTGAAATCCTTTCTTTATCAACTTCACATGCTTATTTCTTTCCAAATGTGTCTCCTGTAGCAGTACTATTTGCACTTTGCAGTTCTTAATATAATTAAATATTCCTTCCTTTTTGTCTGTACCTGTGAGACTATACACATTCCAAGATAGTTTGGAAAGTACTGCCTTTATAATAATAAGTTAGTATTCCCACCTATTATATATGACAGCTTTTTCAATGTCTATTTCTAGCTTTTGTGATAACATGTCCCCACTAATATTTAGCATGTTGATCCTTTATACAGTTCTTTTTTCTTATTATATCTAGTTGAACCTATGTAACATTTTACAAGACTTTTTGATTTTATGAAAACTCTTCAACAAAAAGGCAAACATATGCCAGAACACCCCCATAACCTGTTAACTTAATACAGACACACAAAGCTATGTACATCTTCAAATAATAAAGTTTAACCCTCCTAATAGGAACAATTGTATCAAATAGACAGCTGGAAACACAGGCCTCATCTAACCTAAAGTTGAGATTATCTAAGCTAAGATGCATATTACTGCCTGTGCTCTGACATACTCATAGGTTCATAGGTTCAGAGGTTCATACTACGCTATCTGCCCTAGGGCATTTATAAGCCTAGCCAGAGTGTGTTTGGCTTTCACCACCCATTTTAAATTAATTTTGCTATGCCTATTGTTGTTTTTATCTTTATTCCCCACCCAGATGTAAAAAGAAGTCACATGTTTTCAGAATGCATTAACTTTTAGCCTTAAAGAAACCTGGCTCTTTTATTGCCTTATAAGCAGTTTGTCTGCATTGAAACATAAGAAAAAATGTAGCCCTCAGCTGCAGGCTTCCAAAGTCAAGCAAAAACATTTATTGCTAAGCAAAACAATTCCTTACATTCAGTGTTCTCTTATTTACTTGTTTCCACTTAAAAGTTGTCATTAGATTAAGCCAAAGTTCTTAATCCAGACATTCACCTATGCAAACATAACAGAAGCCATATCAGCTTTACATGTATTATGATCTGTGTACTTCTATCCCCCATCCCTACCTCAGTATCTCAAGAATACAGCCTCTTAACCTAAATGTGCTTTTGTCTAGCCTTTTTTCTCTTTTTGTAGTGTAATGACTCCATTTCTTAATATTAAAAAAGAAGAAAAAGGTGTCTTTTTACTTTCTTGTCTTACAATAAATAAAAATTCTTTAATATAAAACATACAATTTATTTCACGAAATGTTTTGTATTAATACTGTTAAGAATAAAAATTGTTTTACTTGCAGTTACCCTTTTCCTTTCTCTTTCCTTCCAAATATTAAAGACATGAAGTTAGACAAATGCCTTTCAGTTCCTCACAAATTTAGCAAGGTCAACAAAAGTCTATTCGTTTCACTTCTTTTTCACTTTTTGTTGTAAAGATGGATTTCACAAATGGAATTGATGCCTTGTAATCTTACATTTATTCACAAATTTCCATGTTACTGGTCTTCTTCCTGTTGAACTCCATCTCCCAACTTTAGACTCTGGCTCAATTTCAAGATACTCCCGATTCTTCTAGTCAACTACTATGCTTTCCTCTGTCTCTCAAGCATTTTCCTTTGGAACATTGGAAAAGGTTTCTCTGACAAAGTCTTTCTATTTGCTTTATTATCAGAAGAATGGGAAGCTAAGTCCCCTTCTGCTTGATATCTCACTTTTTTATTGGATAAACTTTTGTATTTCCTCCTTAGCATTTTCTACATCAAAAATTACTTTGATCCTCGAGGAAAAAAATATTCCGAAGACAGATGGATACAGCAGCTTGAATCTCACACCTGCCTCTTGACTAACACTGATTACTGGAATAAATTTGTCCTTCTTCTACCTGGTGTACAGTGAATAATCATTTTTCAGAAACACTCCACTGTCTCAAATGTTTAATACTTTGACCTTTTGCTACAGTCTTCTGAGGATCAACTTTTTCTGCTTTTAGGATTGCATCCTTAGCACTACAAGCTTGGCTGATTTCGTATGGCCACGTATGAAACATACACACAATGTGCTCCTTCAATTTATAGATCCTGCTGTGGAATGCAACTTCAGTTGCTTACTTGTACTGTCATAAACATGTACACAGTCAGTTCCTTCTAGTTTTTCTGGTACAGCAGAAAATCTCAGATTTTCCCTATATGATCTATCCTCTAATTGTAACATTTTTTGAAACATGTCTTCTTGTGCAGTCTCATACTCAGCCAGCCTTATCTTCATTTTGACCTCTGTTTTTCTGCAGTTGTATCAGCTCATCTGAATATCTGTTTATAGTTTCTTCTATTGTTTCAGTCTTTTGTAATTTTAGTTCTTACTCCCCTTCAGTGTTTTATTTATTTTAATCATCTCTGAGCACAACTGACTTATTTTTCTTGTAAATTAATTGAAGCCATGTCTTGGATCAAAGCTAGAGATTGAACTGCTTATTACTGAACAGCTGCAGGATTCTTCCCAGTCAGTGTTTTATCTTCACCTTTTCTAGTTGATTTTCTTTCAGACTCTCTTAGTTTCTTCTTTAGTGGCATCCATGCAGTGTACTTACTAGACAGTAACTGAATTTATTAAAAGTGACAGACTTCCTGGTCCTTGTCTTTTAGTTTCTTTTTTCATCCTGTAACAACTGAAGTTAAGCTGTCAATCAGTATTCAGCCATCTTGGAAAGATTACATTTAATTATTTTGTATTACATTTCCAACCATTTCTGGTCAGCAAGCTAGTTCCTAGCTGTGCTGTAACTAAAAAGTCAGAGTGGAAACACAAAAAAATATAATTGGGTTTCTTTAATCATAAACAAGCAGGTATATGTTCTTTTAATGTATGCCAAGATTCACCTTTTAAGCTTAGCTTCAATTCATTCTTAAGATGAATTTCCTGATATCCATTTTTCAATCATGTAATGACCTGTTAAACTAAAATACTGAAGAAAAACAATCTAGTTATCCAGATTAATTTCAGTTCTAGTTTTCTGTCTAAATCTGAACCATTTAAATAACTGTCCCAGTTATTTTTCCTATATATTTAACCCACTCTTCCATGATATATGTTTTTCCACAGATGGTGCTATTTAAACAAGCCAAAGAGGAGTCCTCGTAAATTTCCTTTTATCTCTAGGTATGAATCACCCAATCTGACCTACAGACTTAATGTTATGAATATTGTAGCATACTCAAATTTCTGATAATTCTAAATTGATGAACTCTGGTAGACTTTCCATTTCCCATGGACTAAATTTGAATAATTTAAATAATTTGTTAGAGTTGGTTTATTTATGTCTGTACACCATGTCTGTTCCATGATATATGCTCTTCACAGATGGTAATATTTAATCATGCTAAAGAGGAGTCCAAATAAATTTACTTTTATCTCCAGGTACGAATCATCCAAGTTTCAGTCTACACATTTAAGTTTATGAGCATTGTAGCATATTCTGGTTCAGTAGTCTCAAACTTAAATAACTACTGGGACTGTATGAAGACTAGCAAACTCAGGCAAGGGCCATAGTCTCTATGATAAAAAGAAATGAGGAAATGTAGCATGAAAAGTATCGCAGTTGTTTTCGTCTATAATTATGCTGGCTTAGGGCTGCTTGAGGTCCAAGGGCTATGAGTGTGAGACCTCTGCTCTAATTTCTGATAATTCTGAAGAGATGAACTCTGGGAGCCTTTGCATTTTACTTTTATTGAATTGATGTGGACTATAACAATATTTCACATAGCAATTTAAACATTTTGCAGAAATCAACCAAATGGAACAAGGTATTTTTCTTTTTAAAACAGTTATATATTTTATTTTATAAATTAACTCTCTCTAGAGTTCTCATATCTGTTGTATTTCAAACAAAACACATTGCTTTGCATCATGCCTACATAATATAGCTTCCTGACAGCTAACTAAAAACACAGTCTGGTTGCTCCTAAAATGCTGTAAATATTTCAAAATATATAAGTAAAGGAGCAATCAGAAGACTTCAAACCAGCATTGACCTTAAACTAATTTTTTGTGGGGCAAATCCTCTGAATTCTTTCATGTGGGGTGAGGGTGGGAAGGATTATAATCACCACCGAAGTTATAATTATTTTTTCACAAAAATCAAAGATTTGTCTCTTCCAATTATCCAGTGACTTTCAAACAAGAAAATATTTCAGTTTCAATGACTCAAACAGTTATATGCAGAAAAGTAATCGGTCCCCATTTTGCTACAGAATACATTGATAGATGAAGGTTGTTTGCAAAAAGGACAAGTAGCCATCTACAATGATTGTGTTACAAGAGTTAAGTTGGCCTAAAATGCTGAGGTGTGTGTGTGTGTGTGGGGGGGGGGTGATAGCCTGTTATTGTGAGTAGGTGAAGTAGATTGTAAAGTTGTAAGCTATTCACCAGTCTGAAGTTTGATGCATTAAGTCTGGTATATTAATTTATTATATTAAAGCAAAAACATATATAGCTGGGGTTATTAAGCACATACAGTCAACAATAACAAAGTACTGCGGTGGTGGTGCTGCGGTAGTGTTGTCGCCTCACAGTTAGACGTTGCCCGTTCGATTCTCAGTTAGAGCGTCTTCTGTGTGGCGACATGCGTGAACGGGCGTTCCTTCGTTGAAGGGTGTGCATTAGGCCCGGCAAGCCAGCATGTAAAACTCTACTGCCAATCATTAGCGGACCGGAGTTCCGCTGTGGCAATCCCAAACTGGGAAAAGCCGAAAGACACAAACAAACAGTCAACAATAACAAAGTGATAAAAGGTTACATATTCATTAAAATGTTACTACTGTACTGCATTTCATACCTGAAATATATTTGTAATATTAGCATATTAAATAATACTTTGAAGACAAAGGTGAGATAAAGTACTACAAAATCAAAAGGAGACTGGAAAGGTACTCTAGCAGCTACTACAGGTACTCTAGAACACTATTTAATGAATTATGAAATTATTATTTCCCAAGTATTAGACTTCCTGCAATTGATGGCATGTTAGTTGTCAGTAAACTGATCATTAAATTTGCAGCAAAATTATTATTTATTAAACCCTGTATAAATTGTATGAGATCACCAAGATTTATGTTAAAGTCCTAGTTAATCAAGCAAAGTGTGGTGTAAACTCATCAATAATTGGTGCCACATTGCCACCAAGAAGGCAATTAACTTGTACATTATCATATCCCCCTAGGGATTACCTTGTTAAAACTGCTGGAACCTGGCTTCTACTTTACTTTATTTCTTATGCTTTATTAAATTTTAATAAGTTCTAGACATTGACATAAAATAGTCCCTATGCCGATGTATATATCTGAATGACTGCCATGAAACATTTTGGTAATTGAAGGAAAACTGACAAGAAGCTGTTGTCATACCATTATGATAAGCAATGATAATAAAATGAATGGGATGGGATTTGATATTTTAAATACTTAATTTCTGACATTTACTTCTCATTTGTTCTTCGTTTGATATTAAGTCATAGATGTAATGTAGATTCATTAGCTGTTTCTGTTTTGCTTATTTATTGTTTGTTACCCTACTTATAAATCTAATTTTATGCTTATATTGCTTCATTAGTTTCTTAAGCTAAACTTTATTGTTGTTTGTGTGTTTGTGTGTGTGTGTGTGTGTGTGTGTGTGTGTGTGTGTGTGTGTGTGTGTGTGTGTGTATTTAAAGGTGTAGAAAAATGAAAGAGCTGAACGTGTGCATGTGTGTGTGTGTGTGTGTGTGTGTGTGTGTGTGTGTGTGTGTGTGTGTGTGTGTGTGTGTGTGTGTGTGTGTGTGTGTGTGTGTGTGTGTGTGTGTGTGTGCGTGTGTGCGTGTGTGCATGTGTGCGTGTGTGTGTGTGTATGTGTGTGTGTGTGTAAATGTACGCACATGTGTTTGTGTATGTCTGTGGTGTGAAAAAGAGAAAAACTTAAATGTCTTTTATGTCAGTGATGACATTGATTAACCTGAAATGTCAATATACCTTTTTGATGTGCATGCTTTATTACTTCAAACATGCATCTGAAGAGTTTAAATCAATTGTCAATCAAACTGTGAGTTTCATCCTTCTTTCCATATGAGATAGCATGCGTTACCTAAAATTCACCATTCATTCTATTGATGTGCTCTCATTGGATTTGAAATGTCAGATGTCTGTTATGGAATCAAACTACAGAACACACGAATCTAGTGAACTGATGAGCTTCATTGCCTGAATATACTTCTACCAACAATTTGTGGACACATACTGACAACAAAGCAATTTGACATGAAGAAGTTACCTTCAATAAGGTTGACTGAAGAGATTTACTCAGTAAAGAAGAAGGGTTTTCAGCAACAAATTAAAATCAGTTATAATTAAATATTACTTATGTTTCTGATTTGTTTATATATGTAAAAGTACTGCCACAGACGGATAAAAATAATTTCCATTCTGTTTCTATTAAAGTCAGCTTTATTTTATGACCTAAATAAAGGCTTTATTTATTACATGAATAGAAAAGCTGTTTGAAACAGATGATCGTTTCTGCTGCTTGAGGAGTTTTCTGATTAATATCTACAAATATTTTAATTATTTAAATAACCTAAGCATCTCATCATTATAGCAGTGAATGAACATGATGATTCAGGAGATAGATTAACACCTACGATTAAGGCTATAAGCTTCTAACAAGCTTCACCCTGTAGTCAAGGTCTTGATTTTCTCAGCTTCCATTTGCCTTATGTGTGATTTGGAACAAGTCATTTTTAACCTAACAGTGTTCCTGGGGCAAACCTGAAGAAACGTTTATGACAACCTGTTTTACACAGCAAATAAATAAAGTAAAAAAATGAACATCTGAGGTGCCATTACAATGAAATCTAATATTTATCTGACATTAGATGACTTTAGATATTCTTTGTTGATATGAGAATGTGTGACTATACATTTATGTATCTTTGCATGTCTTTCTGTTTGCCTGTGTGTGTGTGTGTGTGTGTGTGTGTGTGTGTGTGTGTGTGTGTGTGTGTGTGTGTGTGTGTGTGTGTGTGTGTGTGTGTGTGTGTGTGTGTGTGTGTGTGTGTGTGTGTGTGTGTGTGTGTGTGTGTATACAGCTATACCTTTAAGTACACTCACATATTATCAAAATGGGATGCAGTTTGTTTTACAGCAATGACTTCCCACATGGAACACCAGTGGTGCTAGTATTCTGTGGCACATTTTTTCATGTAGAGCTTTAAGTGTTCCATTCCCACCCCAGGCTACAGGATTTCAGTGGCAAGAAGCCCTTCCAGGTATGTAGATTCCTGTATATGCCTCAACCAGTTAATGCGGCTTACCTTAGCACTATTAAATTAAACCCTCCTAGTTAGAAGGTCTCATTTTCCACTATCAGGAAAGGGTGCAGCATTTGATCTTTTCACTTTCTTCAAACAGTTAGCAAGCCTGGGGTGATTTATTTAATCCTTCTTACAGATGGACAGTTTTCTGATACCTGGATCATTCCTCTTTCTTTAGTGGCTAATAACAGTGATGATTGTGTTACAGTGATTCTTGAAGCTTATATCCCTTCTATCTGGAAAATCTTCCACATTATTCCTCTCCATAAATGGGGTAATTCCACAGAGCTCTCAAATTACAGGCCCATAGGCATCCTGTCACCCCTGGCTAAAATTATGGAAAAATGTATCCATAAACAATTTCTAGCTTATCTTAATCTGAACAATCTCCTAGCCCCCTCCCAGCACGGATTTAGACCTTGCCATAGTACAACCTCAACCCTTCTTTCCTTCTCTCACACAATAAATCAAAACTGTAATAATAACAACAAGCGCTCTTCAGCCCTCTTCCTAGACCTTTCCAAGGCATTCAACATGGTAAACCACTAGCTATTCTTAGGGACACTAAAAACACTCTCTATAGATAACCTAGTAATTAGCTGGTTTCATTCCTAAGTGGTAGACAACAAGCTGTACTATGGAAAGATAACTTATTGTCCCTATTACCAATCACCCTTGGAGTCCCCCATGGGTCTATATTAGGCCCCCTCCTATTCTCCATCTTCATTAATGATCTGCATAAAGTCATCCCAGATGCAACGTGTATACGGTACTCAGATGACTCAACCCTAATCTGTGCTGCCACCTCCCCCACAGACTTACAATCTTTATCCCAAAACACCTTCAACAAAGTTGAGAACTGGCTCACTGGTCGCCATCTACTATTAAACCCAAATAAAACCAAGCTGTTAATCTTCACCCTCCCTCACAAGGTCCCTTTACCATCTCTCACTATAGCATCCCACAATGGTACCATAACTTCCCCAGAACCTAGTACTAAACTGCTAGGTGTAATTATCGACAGCAACCTTAAGTTTGATGCTCACATTGACAAAACTATTAAAACAGTTAATAAGAAACTAGGCTCTTTATATAAGATTAAACTATTCCTAACCCCATCTGCTTGGGCTGTGATTGCCCGTACCCATTTGCTATCAACCCTTCTTCATGCCTCACCCATCTTCGCAAACCTAAGCAAATCTGACCTCGATAAACTTACTAGCTGCTACAATAATATTGCCAGATTTGCCAGAGGATCAGCATATAGAACACATCACTGTTTAAACCTTAAATCGCTAGGCTGGCTAGAACTACCCTACCAACTTCAATATAACCAATTAATAGTTGTTCACAAAGTTCTCTACCAACCAGATCGTACACCCAACTGAAAAATATTATCACTTCTTACAGTAACCTAAAAACACTCCACTCCTCCAACAGAACTCTAGTACAAACTGTTCAATCCAACAATTCAGCTGGTGAATCACTATTTTCCAACTCTGTCAGTAAAACCTGGAACTTACTTCCTGCAGAACTTCCTTCCTTAACCCAATTCAAAATATCTCTTAAGAAACACCTAAACAATGCATTGGCTTTGTCCCTGCACAAACCCTGACTAAACCCTACTCAAATACCAACTAAATATGAAAACCTTAGTACAGGAAGAAACTTTCACTGTATTACTCTGATTCTTTAACTGTCTAGAAAACTGATTATAAGTCTATACCTACTGGAAAGTACTAATGTAAGGATTATATCTTGACACAACCATGTACTACTAAAATGTATGAGAACCACTAAAATGTAGGTGTTCTCCTTTAACAGTAAATAATCTCTAAATATTTCATGTGTGTACCCTAGAAAAATCTTGTATTATGTTTGTATCTATTGTTGAACATCTGTCCTTTTTGTAATATTTCACTGTATGTATACATGTAATGTATGTCTGGAGCTTTTATCCCCGGACCTCCATTGAAAATGGACCTATATCCAGTCGGACTTTCCCGATTAACAAATGTAAAATAAATTAAAAAAAAATAAACACCATATGCCTAGCCATTGGCCTAGCTAATAGGTGATGTTTTACATCATATGAAAATAAAGTTTACACTTAACCAAGATGGGCAGAATGTGTTTAGATAATTGGCCTGACTGTATCTTAAAGTATACCTATATCTTAGAAATATTTCTAATTACTACAACAAAACTGTATATAAAAATAATATTTGATAATACTAGAGACATCCACCATATCCACTCCTAGGCCATTGGTCTGGCTATTAGATAATATTTTGAATCATATGAACATAAAATTTGCTTGTAACAGAGATGGTCATCATATGCCTAGGCAGGTGGCCTGGTCATGAGGTGATATTTTACATCTTATAAAAATAAAGTCATCCATATGAACTAACAGTTTTAACTGTTTGCTCATAATCTGACTATTTAATTCCATGAAGCATCTGCAGTCTTTCTATGAATTCCCTCTAACTAATATAGTAACATTCTTCTTCAGCTACATCATGCAACATCACTACTACTACTACTACTACTGCTACTACTGCTGCCATTACTGCTACTACTCTTACAACTACTACTACTGCCACTGATATTGCTACTACTGCTACTACTGCTATTTCTATCACTACTGCTACTACTACTATTACTGCTACTACTGCTGCTATTGCTATGATTAATGCTCCTTATACAGCTACTACTACTACTAGTACAGCTACTACTGCTATTGTTACTGCTGCTACTACTGCTATACTGCTGCTACTACTGCTACTACAGCTACTGCGTCTACTGCTACTGCTGCTATTACTATTGCAAGTACTACTGCTAATACTATTACTGCTACTACTACTGGAGCTCCTTCTATTGCTACTACTACTGCAACTACTGTTATTACTACTACTGCTACTATTACAGCAACTACTACTGCTACTACTGCTGATACTATTGGAACCTCTGCTACTACTGCTGCTTCTACTACTACTATTACTATTACTACTACTACTACTACTACTACTGCTACTACTTCTACTGCTACTAGTGTTACTACTGCTACAACCACTATTACTACAATTACTATGAGATTTAGCCCCCTTTGCTAGGTATAAATCTGAGTTCAAAGTACACCTGCATTTCATGCTATTGTAAATGCTTCAGACAGCAAGCAATAACACAGGCTCCAGTATAAAACATGCATGCCACTGCACCTTTCATCACAGTCACTACAAAGGGCCCACTCAAACATTCAGTCATAAATCTCAGAGCCTTCTCTATACACATTACCTGAATAAAATAATTCATATCTTGCACATTTTTTATCTCCCCAGCATAATGCATATAGAAACAAAGATAAATTAATATTTTTCATTTCTTGATCTGTTTTTAAGTTTGTTGTAACAGGCTGTATCTGCCTTAGCTTAAATATTTAAGCCTACTTTAGCAATTCCAGTAAATAATTGCTATGCATTTTAACATTTAAGAGGTCTAATTACCAGTACTAAACTCTAGTTTCTTTCTTGTGTGGTGAATGACAGGCAGGTAACTCCAGGACTTGCTTTTGCTTCAAGGCAGTTTCAGGCCAGTCATTTACAGAGATGGGTCTAAAAAATGTTTCCATCATATTGTTCTAGCATCGTACATTGTTATTGTGGAGTTCAGTTGAAAAGTTGCTGATTTGTGATTCAATAATAAAGAAAATGAAGATTTTGTCATTTCTTGATCTGTTTTCAAGTTCATTTTAACAGTATGTATCTAATTTAGGTAAGGTATTTAAACCCATAGTAGTAATTTCAGTAAATAATTGAACTGCATTTTGCCCTTTAGGTTGTCTAATTGTCAGTATTAAACCTTAGTTTATTTATTTTATTGTGAGTGACAGGATAATTCAGGACTTGCATTTGCTTTAGGGCAGTTTTAGGACAATCAGTTACAGAGCTAAGTGACTCAGAATGTTCTGCCACAATATACTGTCATTGCTCTATTCCATTAAACCACTGTTGATTTGTGAAAGTTCCAGTGCATACTACAGCCATAAAAACTACAACAACAAAAAGTAAAGATTTAACACTTCTTGATCTGTTTTATGTTCGTTTTATCAGCCTGTATCAGTTTTAACTAAGGTTTTTAAGCCTATATTAGTATTTTTTGTAAATAGCTGCACAGCATTTTGCAATTTAAGTTGTCTAATTGTTGATATTTAGCTCTAGTTTGTTTCTTCTGCGGTGAGTGACAGGCAAGTTCAGGACACGTTTGATTTATAGCAGTTATTCTTCTAAATTTCTAAGAATTTTCCTACTCTGCCTCCCTGTTCTAGTTATGCAAGTTCTTTTACTAACTGTGTCTCTTGTTAGGGTCTATATCAGTTCAACGAAGCAGCACATCATCGAATACAACAACCTCAGACTTCTAACCACGAAATCTAAAAGCATCGAAAGCTCAGAATAGCAAATTTTTTATCTCCCAGCATAATGCATATAGAAACAAAGATAAATTAATATTTTTCATTTCTTGATCTGTTTTTAAGTTTGTTGTAACAGGCTGTATCTGCCTTAGCTTAAATATTTAAGCCTACTTTAGCAATTCCAGTAAATAATTGCTATGCATTTTAACATTTAAGAGGTCTAATTACCAGTACTAAACTCTAGTTTCTTTCTTGTGTGGTGAATGACAGGCAGGTAACTCCAGGACTTGCTTTTGCTTCAAGGCAGTTTCAGGCCAGTCATTTACAGAGATGGGTCTAAAAAATGTTTCCATCATATTGTTCTAGCATCGTACGTTGTTATTGTGGAGTTCAGTTGAAAAGTTGCTGATTTGTGATTCAATAATAAAGAAAATGAAGATTTTGTAGTTTCTTGATCTGTTTTCAAGTTCATTTTAACAGTATGTATCTAATTTAGGTAAGGTATTTAAACCCATAGTAGTAATTTCAGTAAATAATTGAATTGCATTTTGCCCTTTAGGTTGTCTAATTGTCAGTGTTAAACCTTAGTTTATTTCTTTTATTGTGAGTGACAGGATAATTCAGGACTTGCATTTGCTTTAGGGCAGTTTTAGGACAGTCAGTTACAGAGCTAAGTGACTCAGAATGTTCAGCCACAATATACTGTCATTGCTCTATTCCATTAAACCACTGTTGATTTGTGAAAGTTCCAGTGCATACTACAGCCATAACAACTACAACAACAAAAAGTAAAGATTTAACACTTCTTGATCTGTTTTATGTTCGTTTTATCAGCCTGTATCTGTTTTAACTAAGGTTTTTAAGCCTATATTAGTAATTTTTGTAAATAGCTGCACAGCATTTTGCAATTTAAGTTGACTAATTGTTGATATTTAGCCCTTGTTTGTTTCTTCTGCGGTGAATGACAGGCAAGTTCAGGACATGTTGGATTTATAGCAGTTATTCTTCTAAGTTTCTAAGAATTTTCCTACTCTACATCCCGGTTCTAGTTATGCAAGTTCTTTTACTAACTGTGTCTGTTGTTAGGGTCTATATCAGCTCAACGAAACAGCACATCATCGAATACAACAACCTCAGACTTCTAACCATGAAATCTAAAAGCATCGAAAGCTCAGAATAGCAAATTTTTTCCCTGGGAAAAAATTAACGTTTATGAAAAACACACACACAATGCAAGCACACCAAACAAACAGCAATCCACACACATACACTTAAAATCCTACATCTAACCCTTCACTAAACTGTACATATAGTACTATCTATCTACTATCCTTAACCCAAACCCTAACCCTAAGGTCTGTCACTATCTCACACTCACCTCACCCGTGCCCTAACCCTAACTCACATACCCTGCCCTAACCCTAAAGTCTATCACTATCTACACTCACCCTCAATCAAGACCCTAACCCTAACTCACATACCCCCTAACCCTAACGTCCACACAATCGCACACTTATCTGAACCCAACTCAGAACTTTCTCTGACAGTGCTGAAAATAGCGAAGCCACAGAAACGGACAACCGAATTCTTTCCCTAGGAAAAAAATGTGGTTATCTGCAGCTTTGCTATTTTCAGCATTTGCTGTTTTCAGGTCGATATTAGACCATTTGAAGTATTAACACTTCGATGATCTAATATAGACCCTGTTGTTATCCACCACTTATGATAATTTGACAACAAAATGTCCTCATTCTCCTTGTTTGTTGCTTGTTGTCAGTGAGCAAACAAGTATCATTTTGTGAAGACTGTCCCCTTCAGCTACTTAAGTACGGTTACCATCCTGCTGTATTTCTTAAGAGACAGAATAATGAGTGTCCACCAACTAACCTGTGTTGCTCTTTTAAACTTGAGAACTCTTGAGTTGCCTGACCTTACTCTAATTTTATCTTTTGTAGCTCCACCTGGCTTCATCTTATATGCTACTAGTCAGCAGTGGAAGATCAGATTGGAAAGTTCTTCTTCATATAGATCTCTCTCTCTCTGTATATACATGTATGTATATAGTCAAACATTATTACACAAAACATTCCATATCAATTCTCTAGTGCAATATTCATGCAAGATGCACTTTGCCACCACCAGAGACTGGCCTGTTTCATTTACATCCTTAGCTACAGTTCATCTTATTTTTCCATTAGCTACACCTTAAAACTGGTGTTTAGATTTGAAAATGTAAGTTAATTCCATGCAGTGTATTACATTCTTGTATAGTCCATGATTTTCCTTATCTCATCAGTGACTGACTGCTTCATTTCCTATCCTGTCTCAACCATCCCCCCTTTTCCTTCTGAGTTCACTAGTTCCTTCCTCCTGGTGGTATTTTCACTCCGGTAGTATTCTGTTATCTCTTTCATTGTTGTTTCATTTTTCCTTCCCTTCTTTCCTCATTTTAGTCAGCTTCTGACATCTTCTTCCCATGTCCATGAAGTATTATAATTCTTGACCCATATTATTTTGTATCCTTCTAATTTGGAATGATGTTGGCTTTAACTTCATAGTCAGCAGTCTGATAATGTTCATTGCTCTCTGTTCGCAGATGCTGTCCTCTTTATTTTAAGCCCTATATACAGACTCTCAAAGTATGCTTTCATTCTTTTTGAAACATGTCCTTTCGCATTTGCTGTAGCCTTTTGTCCCGGGGGTCTATTTGTATATTGCACAGAAGGTGGGGGATTATTTCTAGAATCATCATTTCTGCTAGATTAATTCTACCAAACAATGTATGAGTCTTTCCCTTCCTTCTTCCAGAGAATTCCTTATATTTTTTCCAACTTCCTCTAGGTTTTTCCTGATTATATCTCACATCTTGTTCTCTAAATAAAGCCCTAGACACTCAGGAAACTCTTTTCTCTCACCTATTCCATCATTTTCCTTCTCTTTTCATAATCTTATTATCACTGTCTTTTTGTTGATGCACCTAAGTCCCATCACTTCATTAAACTTTTTGAATGTCTCTCTCATAAGGTCCCATTGCTGCAGCCACATCCTCTGCCATTAACATGTAGTCATCTGCATTGTATTTGACTTCAACTGTCAACTTTTAAATTCCAAGCATGAATAGCCCTGAGGTTAGTGCAATACCCCTTTTTGATCACCTTCTTCATACTTGTCTTCTGAGATACTCCTCCATTCATACCTCTCAACCTCTTAGAGCAAGAAATCTGGACAGAGCCATAAAAATTGAGGGACAAAGGCCTAAAAATAAGTTGATAGAATGAAAAGTATTGTATTAGTATGATTTTTCTAATGGGTATAAGTCTGAAACTCAAATGTATGTCATTATTTTTGAATTCAATCCTCAAAAATTAGTCAGTGATTCACCAGAAAAACAAAATTTTATGAGGAACAGATATAAATAGGGTCTATATTGAATCAGCGAATGCTGATTCATCGACCCTATTTCAGCGAACGCTGAAAATCCCAAACACCCGAAACAGCAAATTTTTTCTTAGGTAAAAAAAATCACTGGGCCAGTTTCAGGAGTTTGCCATTTCCTCCACTGTGGTGCAATCTCGGAGTTGGTATATTTAAGTGGGGGGTGTGGGGGGCTTAAATACTGTTTTAAGTTTTTGGGAAAAAAATCGCTGTTCCGAGTGTTGGGCATTTTCAGCAATCACTGAACTAGGGTCAATGAATAAGCTTTCACTTTTTTTAAGCGTTCGCTTATTTAATGTAGACCCTAAAAATATAAGTCATAAATTTGGACACTTGAAAACTATCCCTCCATTTATGAGTATTTCAATTTCTGGGTCTTGGTATATGACATGTCTCTAATATGTGAACTTTTCCCCTACCTGCACTTCAGGCAGTGTCTTCCATAGCAATTTCCTGATCACCATATTAAAGGCCTTCTGTAGGTCAAAGAGCAAAATCCCACCTTTCTTTTCCTGCTTCTTTATTTCCTTGTGCATAAATTCCAGTAGGTGCACCATTCTTTCCTCCTTTCTTTCCTTCACAAAGCCATTTTTCCCAGCTCGTATTATTTTTGGAAATAATTCATACAGTCTTCTTACCAATACCTTTGCTAAAATGTAGGTATCTACATTAATGAAAGAGATATGCCTATAATTTCTTACTCCCCACCCCCTTCTCCTTCCCCTTTATGTATTATTGGTACATTAGCCCTTGATACTTTTTGCCCACCACTTCCTGCCTACCCTGTTGATGCCATCCAGCAAAGTCTTCCCTGGGCCTGCTCTCTGAACTGAACATTGTGTTCTTTGGCAGCTGCCTAGGCTCGGACCCTCTTCCCCATCCCTGGCATCTGGCTCCCTCCCTTTTAATTTTGCAAGTTCATGGGCATGCTCTGGACCTGGAGCTTTTAAGACTTTCTTTTGCTCCCTTCCGGTGCCTCTCACACTAACAGATCACATGCCAACCCAGTACTGATATCATAATCTTTTTAAATTGCAGCATTCCCCTTCATTAGTCTCCTTTCCTCACTGTTGTTCACTCACCTTTGTGATAGCCAAGCAGCTCTCTCTCTCTCTCTCTCTCTATATATATATGTGTATGTATATATATATATATATATATATATATGTGTATGTATATATATATCTCAAGGGCAACCCCAGGCAGGTGCAAGGGGACACACTTGCACCCCCCCTGGAACCGGCTGGCTGGGAGATTAATTTTCTTTTAATTAAAAAAAATATATATATATTTATATATATATATATATATATATATATATATATATATATATATATATAATTATATATATGTGTGTGTGTGTATGTGTATGTGTTTTTTTTTTTTTTTTGCGTCCAGTCACACTGGTGCAACAGGTGTTTGTGACCTGTTTTCATCTTCTGTGTCTGTGCGACCGATGGTTTGTGTGTGTGTGTGTGTGTGTGTGTGTGTGTGTGTGTGTGTGTGTGTGTGTGTGTATGTGTGTGTGTGTGTGTGTGTGTGTGTGTGTGTGTGTAAGAAACAGATAGGTAGGGGTGTGTGGATGTAAGAAGTAGGTAGGTAGGTAGGTAGGTGTGTGTGTGTGTGTGTGTGTGTGTGTGTGTGTGTGTGTGTGTGTGTGTATGTGTTTAACTGTTTAAGAGGTGTGTTTGTGGGTGTGCGTGTGTGTGTGTGTGTAGGTAGGTGTGTGTGTGTGTGTGTAGGTAGGTGTGTGTGTGTGTGTGTGTGTGTGTGTGTGTGTGTGTGTGTGTGTGTGTGTGTGTGTGTGTGTGTGTGTGTGTGTGTGTGTGTGTGTGTGTGTGTGTGTGTGTGTGTGTGTGTGTGTATAAGAGGTAGGTATCATACCCCTCATCTGTCCAGGTTTTTGCAGAATGTCCAGATGTTTGCCCCATATTCCTCCTAAAAAGGATTGAAGTTGCTAAATAATGAGACATTTGAGTTTTAGACATAATATTCTTTACAAAAATGCATATTAACACAAATCATGTTATTCTAGCAATTTTCTAAGTTCATGAGAGCAATATTTATAATCTGTCCCTATTTCTTTTAGGCTTTGTCCAGATTTATGGCACTAAGAGGTTGAGGTGTGTGTGTGTCTGTGTGTGTGTGTGTGTGTGTGTGTGTGTGTGTGTGTGTGTGTGTGTGTGTGTGTGTGTGTGTGTGTGTGTGTGTGTGTGTGTGTGTGTGTGAGTGTGTGTATGAGAGAGACACAGTGAAATGCCCTAGTTAGCAGGTGGAATTTATTTTCAAGTGCATTTTCAAGGAAATGTCAGCTTCAACGGAAGATAAATTTACTGTTGCTCATGCTAGGTCTGCTTAAAATGTGCAATTGTTTTGTTTAGCAAATTGTATCACTACAGTGGTATAGAGTTTTAAAGCAGTATTAGTAGCATAGCAGGTTGCATACAGGGGCTGTAGGTTCTACTCCCACATCATGTAGATTTGTATTTTGTATTTTATAGGGTGAGGTGCTGCAGTCCTGAGTATGTCCTCCTTTGGATGAGATGCCTAGTAACTATGAACCTATTTTTCAGCATGCCACCCGTTCCCTATTGCAATATACCAGCTTACATTTTTTAAGGTAACATAGGCAATTTATTCTTCAATTGCAGCAGGCACTAAGTTTGTAGATGAAACACTGAAATATAAAGTTGTTTTTAGCAACAACCTCTTCATTAGTTTTTAATCTCATTAATGTGGAATTATTCAGATGACTTTTACTTATGCAGAGATTGTGCATAGTGACTGATATTGGTAGATTGCAATGACAGACATTTGAGTGGCCTTTTATAGTTGAAATGTCCTGAAATGGGCAGTTTGTCATTATTGGTTCGTATGTTTTGTTTCATTGCTTACTGGAAAAATGTTCAAAATTATCATTGTTTTTTTCCAAAAAACATTTTTATTTTGTTTTCATTTTAAACATACGCAAATGTTCACATAACAAATACAATAAAACAATAACAAACTATTTACAATGAAATGACAATCCCAAGAGTAAGTCCCAACAGGTAAGGTGAGTAGATAAATACAAAAATATCCCTCCAAACCAAGTAGAAGGCAGCTGTAGCAAGTAATAGTAACCAAACAACTCGAATCAGAATATAAAAAACCTTTAATAATGTAGCGTAAGCGCTTTCATAACATCAGTTACTTCCTCAGATGCATAAAAACAATGTATAAGCATCACATATATACATCGAGCACATATAAAGAAAGCAATCATGTTCCACATATTTCCTTCCATGTTTTAAAAACCTATAGACCAATTAAGATTTAAAAGGACAACAACTGAAACAACAAATGTGCATGTAAAAAAACTGGTATATTAAAACACATTGGCAAATCATTCTGTCATGCTATAAAAAACTTGTATTGATTTATACATCTATATATATATATATATATATATATATATATATATATATATATATATATATATATATATATATATATATGAAACACATGCAAGTCATCTTAAAAACATATTGATTCATCTTTTGATTCTCCTTCCTTTTAACACAGGTTTCAAGGGAACCATGTCATTCAGTCCAGAGCTCCTATGGGCTCCCATGCGTAGGATTCATTTTAACTCTTGTGTTTCTGTTTTATTAGTTATGTCCCTTATTCTAAAACTCTCCTGTGTAACTTG
The DNA here is from genome assembly GCF_019279795.1 of Protopterus annectens. Classification (NCBI taxonomy): domain Eukaryota; kingdom Metazoa; phylum Chordata; order Ceratodontiformes; family Protopteridae; genus Protopterus; species Protopterus annectens. Next base: position 1,897,548,166 of record NC_056739.1, on the reverse strand, counting down.
CAAGACCTGAAATTTAAATCGATGACTCCTTCTTCAGTCAGTACATGTTTAGCTATAGCACTATGTTCACGTTTCATCCTTGTACAGTAATCATGGTTCCCAATTCTTTCCCTCAACCTGTGATTTTTTTTGCCTATATAAAACTTAAAACAGGTGGTGCAATGGGCAATGTATACCAAGTTTTTTGTGTTGCAATCAGCTTTACACCTTAGCTGCCACAAATATCCAGTATCAGGGTGTCTAAAATATCTAGATCCATCTATAAATGAACAATAACTAGATTTCCCACATGCCAGAGTTCCATAAAAAAAACATGTCCCTATGGTAAGGATACCCTTGGATAACATAACTGCTGCTTCAAATTTAAACCATTCTTAAATGTGTTCCTAGGTTTCGTGCCAACTATCTTGACAGTTTCATCGTCAGTTAACAGAATATGCCAGTTCTTCTTAATCACTTGCTTCACAGCCTGTAAACCCTGTGTATAAGGTAGTACAATTGGAACCGTGTTAACCCCAGCCACTGTTCTATCACATCTATCCCCTCCTCCTAATATATAAGGTCTACTTCTCCCTCTTCTGTCTCTTTTCACGCATGCACAAGCACACTTAACTTCATTACTAGAACATCCTCGAGTGGTGAATGCTATTTCTAAATACTCAAGTCCAAGTTCAAAATCCTGCTGTAATGATGACAATCTGGAGACCCTAAGAACTTGTCCCTCAACGATGTTGGGGAACATATGTGGTGGATGCATACTACTCCTCTGTAAGAAAGAGGGTTGATAGCAATCCTTCCTATGTACACTAGTTTGTATCTCACCATTGTTCCTTGTAATAGTTACATTTAAAAAGTGGATCTCATCAGGAGAGCACTGATATGTAAACTTCAGGAAACTATTGCTGTTATTAAGATTGTGCACAAATTCATGCAAATATTTGCAGTTACCCTCATTCTTAGGCTCAGTCATCCATCCAGCCCCAGCTACTATAGGTCTAAATTTAGGTCTTAAAGGATCCTTATAGATCTTAGGTAAACCATGAATTTGGGGTACCACCTGATTTTCCACAAGAAAATACTCAGAAATCTCTTTACTTATGTGTCCTAAACTTAAACTATCTTGCAAAAGTGAATAAATCCTGTAATGCATATTCAAAACACTTTATTTATAACTTGGTAAGTTCTCAAATCAGATAACATCTCTGTCATTTCTGTATAATAATAGTTGGCATCTAACACAACCACTGGCCCACCTTTGTCAGCAGGATGAATAGCTATTTAACTGTTGTTCTGTAAAGAACTAATCGTTAAATGTTGTTGTTTGGTTAAATTATCCATACACCTATTATGCACTAATCTATGACCATCATATAAATCCCTTTCACATGCCTTAATAAAAACATCAATATTAGCTGGCATTGAAGGAATAAATAAACTTTGCTTCTTATACATATTAAAAACATTTGCATCCTTCATTCCATACAGTTTTTTACAAGTCACATTACGTGCAAACAATCTGATTTGTGTTAAAATGTCAAAAAGAGCAATGTCAGCATTGGGTATAAAACTCAAACCCTTACATAACAGTTGAGTTTCCGATGCATCTAGTTCATATTGTGAAATGTTCCATACGAGTCCCAATCTCCATAGCTCCATATTTTCTTGATAGTCCTGTTTTGCGATAGAATTGGCGGCTCCTTCCATTTCTGACTGTTCACCGGAGTCCCACCATTGAATGACCTTTTCTGCGTTGGCTGAATTGGTAAAGGAAACCCAGGAAAAAGCTGAATCAGGCTGCTCAGTTTGCCCAAGTAAAGCTTTGCATCTTACCACAGGCCCTTCCTCATTGGTTATGGAGTTCGTATTCCCACCACTGCTATTGGACATTTCAGCTACAGGGGTGGAGCACACAGGACCAGGTAGTTCACTCGATTCGGTAGAAGGTGCTGCCTCCCGACTGGACGGTGGAGAATGGTCAGTCCTCTCATTGGATAAACTAGTACTCCTAGGTGGCTGATTGGCTGTGGAGCTCGCAACTCCTGGTTGGTGCCGTGGCCAAGTGAATACATGCTGTTGAGAGAAATCATTAACATCTCTCACCAGCTTCTTCATCTTTTTGCAAGCAACTTACTCCCATAAGCATTAACTTTCTCTGTTAACTCACAGAGATAGACATCCGCTCGCTCATCACCTAACAGACATTTGATTTCCGTCTGCTGTCTCACCACGTTGTCAGAAAGATCTTTCTCTATTGGTTGAAAAAAAGTCAATCAATAGTTGTATGTACTGGTTACTAGTGGCAAGATTAATTTTCTGCCACTATGCTAACAATGACGGATACACATTGCCATATGTAGGCATGTTCAAAACTCTAAGCCCCCTAGGATCAACACCTTTTTTGAGGCATGCGCCAAAATGATAACGTTGGTATTGCAGTCTTTTGTATTTGTAGACATCATTTTCTAAGTTCCGTTTCAATTCACGTACCTTCACATTAGTTGTCATGTCCTGCAAAGCATCATCGGGTAGCTCAGGTATTTCACCAACAAGCAATAGCTTATACCTGTCAGTTAGGCATTCAGTCAGTCTCTTGTTATTAAAAACTTGCTTCATTGAGTTACCATTTTCACCAAACATATTTTTGGTGCCTTCAGCCATACTCACACAATACCTGTATAGCAAATATGAAATGACAATCCCAAGAGTAAGTCCCAACAGGTAAGGTGAGTAGATAAATGCAAAAGTATCCCTCCAAACCAAGTAGAAGGCAGCTGTAGCAAGTAATAGTAACCAAACAACTCAAATCAGAATGTAAAAAAACTTTAATAACATAGCGTAAGTGCTTACATAACATGCATATATAATCGATGCAAGGTTTTTATAGCATGAAAGAATGATTTACCAATGTGTTTTAATATACCTGTCTTTTTACATGCATATTTGTTGTTTCAGTTGTTGCCCTTTTAAATCTTAATTGGTTTATAAGTTTTTAAAAAATGGAGGGAAATATGTGAAACATGATTGGTTTCTTTATATGTGCTTGGTGTATATATGTGATGCTTATACTTTGTTTTTATGCATCTGAGGAAGTAATTGATGTTATGAAAGCACTTACGCTACGTTATTAAAGGTTTTTTACATTCTGATTCGAATTGTTTGGTTACTATTACTTGCTACAGTTGCCTTCTACTTGGTTTGGAGGGACATTTTTTGCAAACTATTTACAATATTTACATTTATCCATGATAAACAATCATTTTATCTATGAGAAGTTATCAGTATTTGTTCAAAAGGTTTCCCAGTTTTTTTCCATGGTATTTTTTTATGAGGGATGTTATGAGTTCTATAACAAATGTTTTGCGGTTCTTTTTTTACAAACAACTTTTGCTAAATTAATAAAATTTTTAAACATCAAATATTGTTTACTTTTCAAGTTCAAAGTAATAAATTTTCTAGCAACTGCAAGAATTGACCAGAGTAACTGATTCAGAGATTTAAGTATTACATTAGGTACAGGAACATTGAATAGGATTAGTGAGTTAAAAATGTTACAGTTATCAGACCATAAAGCATTTACAAAATATCTGAAGTCTCTCCAGTATTGAAAAACATTTCTACATTCAATGAACATGTGAATCCAGTTGGCCTCTAGTAATTCATCATCATATGAATTACTAGAGGCCAAGTAGTTAGTAGTTAGCATGCCCAGAACTTAGTAGTTTATAGGCCATTTTGGGCTAATTTCTATCTCTTTCATTTCCCTGCTGTAAAAACCGCATTTAGGTTCATAGGTTAGTACTAGGCTAACTGTCCTGGTGAGCCATTTTAAGCCTAGCCAATTATGCCCTGTGAGATTCAAACCCTGTACCTTGTGTTTGCAAGTCAAACACCTTAACCATTAGGCCACCCTCCCAACCCACGGTTTTGCACATCTGGGCAGTGCCGGTTAGCTAGGGCTAAATTATTCCTGGCTCCACCAAGTCTCCTCTTCAGTTTTTCCCTTGAAAGTAGTCTAACTCTCAACCTAAGCACTTAAAAAGCATCCTACAGTCCAGCACTTGCTCAGACCTAATAGCAAACACTAATATACCCCGACACTCGATTGCCCAGCAGGGCAAGGCTTATTATTCACCCCTCACCAACCAAGTGACTAAGCAGCTCACCCTACTATTCAGGCATGACCAAAGGGCAATTTTAGGTATACTCTCCAGTCCAGCTGGTGAACCTGGGTATCCTGAGGCAATGTTACAACTGCCACTTGTACACAGACAACACTCTCCCCCTACCACAAAACAGTGACATATTCGAGAGATGCAATTATATAGCTAAATTGGAAGCTAAGCTCTCTCCACCCAAGACTGGAACAGGCAGTCATGAAGAGAAGGTTAACACTTGCACCACACCTCCAGCCTCACATAGACATACTAAACCAGCACTGGCAAAAAATGCACATAAATATACAAAATCATACTCGGAGGCTCTAAATAAAAACCTGCAAAAGCATCAGAGACCGCCAAAGCAGACAATCAAAAAACCTGCACCTCCTGTCACAAACCAGACAACACGTAAAACACAAAATCAGTGTGCCACACAATCACAGCCCTTAAGGCAAAATACCATACCTAACACACTAGTAATAAGTGACTCTATAGTTAGGCACATTGACGTCCCACTCACTAGGCTGGACAAGGAGAAGGTTACTGTTAGCTGCCTGTCATGAGCCAGAATCTGTCACATAACACAAGCACTCAGGTCACTCCAGAACAAGTACAAATATGACTGTCATTGTTCATGTTGGTATGAATGACCTGAGACGTACCGCCCTGGACTACATGAAAAGAGACATGGAAGAGCTCTCTGATCGTGTAGCCCGGGCGGGTATGATCCTGACCCTGAGTAGCATCCTGCCCTCACCTAGAATGATACTGCAGTATAAAGAAAAAATGATCAATTTCAACAATTGGCAAAGCTTCTGGTATCATTCAAAGGGGATCCAGTGTCTATCAGCCTGGAACGACATGCTCGACAAGCCTCGTTGCTTCGCAAGAGATGGCTTGCACCTATCACCTCTAGGCTTTTGAATACTGGCCAAGGCTCTTGCTGCCCCCATAGTGCCTTTTTTAGGCAAGGCTCAAAAGTCAAACCCATCTCTGTAAGCAGCACAAATAAAAAAATGAGGGTTATGCTACGCCAGGAGTTTAAATCTCAAAATGCATGTGCTCAAAGCACTCCTCAGTATGGAGAACGTCGACATCTGTGCAGTAACTGAAACCTGGTTCAAGGCTCCACAAAGCACCCCAGCACTACCGGACTACAACTCATACCACACATTTCATCCTCAGAACATGGACCGAAACACAAAAGGACGGGGTGTATCCATATTCATCAAGGATACCTACACCTCCATGTTAGTGGCGCAGCATGACACCTCTGATATCATCCATGTGAAACTAACATCGGGCAAATCTACAATGCAAATTGTGGCCTAGTACAGATCACCCTCCATGACCCAGAACCACCACTCCACCTTTCTGGAGACACTGGAAAACATGAAGGTCCTACCAAAAACCCTGATATTGGGCAATTTCAATTACCCTAAAGTTAACTGGGAAAACTACTCAAGTACAAACTCCCAGGTCCAGCGCTTCCTGTAATTTATCAACTCAAATGCCGTGGATTAGTTGGCAAACTCCCCTACCAGAGGTGAAAACATATTGGACCTGGTCATCACAAACATGGGCGAAAGGTGTTCCGCACCCGAGGTCAACCTGTCACTGGTTGTATCACACCATAAACTAACCACTCTGGATGTCCACACCACACCACCACCCCCAACTAAGGAAACCACAGTGAAAAACTTTGCTATAGCAAACTTCACCTTACTTAAGACAGAGGTGGTAAGTTTCACAGCCCCCATGCTAAAGGATAACAGTGTCCAAGATGCAGGAACCTTCACAAATGCACTCTATGAGCACCTACAAGGATGCATGGATCATGCCATCTCTAGCAAAACCAAGACTCACTCCCCTAAGAGAAGGAAACCAGTCTGGTGGACCCCTGCCATAAACAGGCTATACAATAGAAGGAGGAAACTAGTTCAGAAAAAATGCAAATCCCAAGAAGGAAAGACATCCCTGATCAGTATCAGTAAGAAACTAAGGTCCCTCATAAAATCATCCAAGGCTAACTTTGAAAAAAATAGCCAAGGATTTGAAAGATAACCACAAAGCCTTCTTTAGCTATGTCAAGAATCTAAGTGGCAACTCACAGATATGCTCTGAGATAGTGCAAAATAGCACAAAATATACTGAACCTACTGATATTGCCAACATCCTGGCAGATAGATTCAGTGCAAACTTCACACCTCTCTCTCACCCAGAAAAGGGCCCACAACAATACCGGAAAAGTTTAGTATCCTGGAAATCACAGATGTACAGGTGAAAACAGCCCTTTCAAAAGCCAAAAGCACAGTGTCAATGGGGCCAGATGGTGTCCCAGGCTGTGTTTTGCACGAACTACAGAACGAACTAACCCCTCACCTAAACACACTGTTCAACCTCAGCCTCTCCACAGGCTACATGCCCATAGAATGGTGCACAGCAATGGTTATTCCACTCCACAAAGAGGGGTCACAATTGACCCTGGTAACTATCGCCCTATAAGCCTGACTAGCCTAGTCTGTAAGGCTATGGAGTGCATCATCATGGAACTCATTAACAAAGACATTGGGAACCTCCAAACACTTGACCTGACCCAGTTCGGCTTTGTTAAGGGCAGATCATTCCTACTAAACTTGGTTGACTTCTTCAAGACGGTCACCAAGGCAATAGATGAGGGGAAGGTGGTTCAAACAGCCTACCTTTACCTCGCCAAGGATTTTGACACCATTCCCCACTCAGGAATTATAGAAAAACTCACCAGCCTGAACATAAACCCATACGTCACGAGATGGGTTGCCAACTGGCTTACAAACAGAACTCACACGGTAAGAATAGCGGGCTCCAGGTCCAACTCTAAACCAATCTCAAGTGGTGTCCCACAAGGCTCGGTCCTGGGACCCCTACTGTTCGGCATATACTTCTCAGAAGTACAGGCAAACACAGGAGGACTATGGCTAACCATGTTCACCAATAACTACAAACGGGGAGCCATAATTCACTCTCAGGCTGACACAGACATTCTCCAAAAGGGCCTTACTATGACGGACACCTGGTGTCAAAGTCATGGTCTCAAGCTAAATGTCAAAAAATGCATAGTCATCCCATTTGGGAAAAAGAAAACACCCATGAATTACCACATAGGTGACAGTCTCCTTAATACAGAAGAGGTAATAAGAGATCTGGGGACCCAGGTAGATAGTAATCTCTCCTTTGAGAGTCATATTGCCAAAGTAGTTAGGAAATCCTTCTATATAGCCCATCTAATTACTAAAGGGTTCGCATCTAGAAATAAAAAGGTTATAGTGCCCCTCTACTCATCACGCATCAGACCCATCACAGAGTACAATGCCCCATTTGGGATGTACCTCACAAGACACTTCCAACAGCTGGAAAGACCACAAAAGTACCTCACCAAGAGGATTATTGGCCTCAAACATATGTCCTATGCAGCCCGACTGGAAAAACTCTGGCTGTACTCAATGGCATATCGCTTACTCAGTGGTGATCTCTGCCTGACTTACAAAGCCATGTCCAACTCAGAATTGATGTACATGCTCCACCTAAAGAAATCCAAGTCACTGCGAGCCACTCACTCTAGTGAGCTAAACCTCACCCCAACAAAAATAGAACATGCTGGAGGGATAGATTCCTGTCACAGAGACTCCCCATGCTTTGGAACAAAATTCCTAACTACATTAGGCAGAGCCCCTCACTAACACTCTTCAAGAGAAACCTTGACTAGTGGATGGGTAACAGAAAATACACCCCTGGCATCACTTCATTGGCTCTTCTTGACAGACGCGCAGTTAATTAATCAATGGGGCGGTGAAAGCTGACACACTCTGGATAGGCTTATAAATGCCCTTGGGCAGATAGCCTAGTACCTACCTATGAATCTATGAACATTTCCAGCATTTACTTTCACTGTTTTTGAGTATAAGATTTATTTTATGTGGAGTATAGAAACTTCTATTCATAAATTTCCATGTATACAATCTCCAATATAATGAAGAAGAGGTACCATACATAGAATTTAATATATTTTTGGATTTATTTGATATTTGTTCTCCATTAATCTTTACATAGTAATTCCAAAAATCTGAGTATCTTATAGACAGGAGAGATACTTAATTTTTGATTATCTGACTTTTCAAGACATCTAATAAAAAGACAAATCAAACTAGGTATAGATTCAGTCTCTAGGTTGATTGATACTCTCATTTTGTTTTCTATAAACTGCCATAATGAGTGTATAAACAACCAACTGTCTTCACTATTATCAAAACTACATAAAAGAGAGTTTAGTGGTTTAATACTCTTATTTTCAATAAACTGATGCCAGAATATCACTTCATTTTCCTTTCATTTTTGCATCGCATTGCTGTTGAAAGAATTTAGGCAATCAGGAGAGTATGCTATAGGAATATAAGAATTAAAAATTCTTTAAGGTTATAATTACAATCAGTTATATTTTTAAAGTTATTAAATATTTTATTAATGCGATAAGAAAAATTATCAAACTTCTTATTAAATAAAGTTCATGTAAAAGCCAATGAACTCTACTTATTCCATACTGTTCCTTAAATTGATTTTCTATAGTTCTGACATCAGTTATATGAATCTCATGTATTGTTTCCCAGCCAGATATATAGGTAGGTATGATCCAATGTAATATTACATTAATTATAACTGATTTGGAATATAGATCTAAGCTAGGGAATGCTACCCTATTACTGTTCCAAGCTCTAATGTGCCATTTATATACAATCCTAGGTTTTAAGGGGAACCATAAAAATTTAAGTAGCATGGAATCTATTTTTTTAAATAAGTTTTTGGGAGGGGGTAGTATCAATGACTGTATATAAAAAAAATTTAGGTAAATTGTCTTTAAGGGGAACCATAAAAATTTAAGTAGCATGGAATCTATTTTTTAAATACGTTTTTGGGAGGGGGTAGTATCAATGACTGTATATAAAACAAAATTTTAGGTAAATTGTCATTTTAATTAAAGAGAGCCTATCCTCCATTGTGAAGAACATTTCATTCCATCTTTTGATTGATTCACTAATGGTGGTTATTAAATTATTGTAGTTTAGTTTATCAGACTCTTTCTGGGTGGCCGCGGTGGTGCAGTGGTTAGCGTTGCTGCCTCACAGCAAGAGGTTCTCCGGTTTGATGCTGGGGTGCCTTTTGTGCAGAGTCTGCATGTCCTCCCTGTGGTTGTGTGGGTTTCCTCCAGGTGCTCTGGTTTCCTCCCAAAGACATGCTGTAGGTGGATTGGACACCCTAAATTGGCCCTAAGTGTGCATGTGTGTGCCTTCTGTGGAAGGTTGGGCACTGGGCTGGCAACTCGACAGCATAAAACTCCACTGCCAGTCATGAGCAGACAGGTGATCCACTGTGGTGACCCCTAACTGGGAAAAAGCCAGAACAAGAAGTTTAACAGACTCTTTCCATGTAATCTTTATACTGACACTCAAATATTCTAATACATCATTCTCCCAATTAAACAAGCTATTCTCTCTTAGTTTTTTGTTGATCTTTTTGTTAATTAGTAATGTTTTGGATTTATTATGATTAAATTTAAGCCCTGAAATTCTTTCAAACTTGCTTAAGATATTTATAACATCATGCAAAGAACCATCAATATCACCCAACATTAACAACATATCATCAGCAAATAATTGTATCTTAGGACAACAGATCTTACTAATTTGAAAGCCTTTTATATTTTGCATGTTTCTGATATATGTAGCAAAAGGTTCCATTGAAAGAGCAAACAATAATGTTAACAAAGGACAACCTTGTCTAGTTCCCTTGAGGGTTTCTAGTGGTGAGGATAGACAGGATCTGATTTTCACATAAGCTTGTGCCCCACTATAAATTTTCGTTAACAAGTTGACAAAATCTGAGGAGAATTCAAAACCAGTCAGAATACTTTGTAGGTAAGACCAACTAATAGAATCAAAACCCTTTTCTATGTCTAGGCTGATAATAGTATTTTTTATCTTATAGACAGGAGAGATACTTAATTTTTGATTATCTGACTTTTCAAGACATCTAATAAAAAGACAAATCAAACTAGGTATAGATTCAGTCTCTAGGTTGATTGATACTCTCATTTTGTTTTCTATAAACTGCCATAATGAGTGTATAAACAACCATCTTCACTATTATCAAAACTACATAAAAGAGAGTTTAGTGGTTTAATACTCTTATTTTCAGTAAACTGATGCCAGAATATCACTTCATTTTCCTTTTATTTTTGCATCGCATTGCTGTTGAAAGAATTTAGGCAATCAGGGGAGTATGCTATAGGAATATAAGAATTAAAAATTCTTTAAGGTTATAATTACAATCAGTTATATTTTTAAAGTTATTAAATATTTTATTAATGCGATAAGAAAAATTATCAAACTTCTTATTAAATAAAGTTCACGTAAAAGCCAATGAACTCTATTTATTCCATAGTGTTCCTTAAATTGATTTTCTATAGTTCTGACATCAGTTATATGAATCTCATGTATTGTTTCCCAGCCAGATATATAGGTAGGTATGATCCAATGTAATATTACATTAATTATAACTGATTTGGAATATAGATCTAAGCTAGGGAATGCTACCCTATTACTGTTCCAAGCTCTAATGTGCCATTTATATACAATCCTAGGTTTTAAGGGGAACCATAAAAATTTAAGTAGCATGGAATCTATTTTTTTAAATAAGTTTTTGGGAGGGGGTAGTATCAATGACTGTATATAAAAAAAAATGTAGGTAAATTGTCTTTAAGGGGAACCATAAAAATTTAAGTAGCATGGAATCTATTTTTTAAATACGTTTTTGGGAGGGGGTAGTATCAATGACTGTATATAAAACAAAATTTTAGGTAAATTGTCATTTTAATTAAAGAGAGCCTATCCTCCATTGTGAAGAACATTTTATTCCATCTTTTGATTGATTCACTAATGGTGGTTATTAAATTATTGTAGTTTAGTTTATCAGACTCTTTCTGGGTGGCCGTGGTGGTGCAGTGGTTAGCGTTGCTGCCTCACAGCAAGAGGATCTCTGGTTTGATGCTGGGGTGCCTTTTGTGCAGAGTCTGCATGTCCTCCCTGTGGTTGTGTGGGTTTCCTCCAGGTGCTCTGGTTTCCTCCCAAAGACATGCTGTAGGTGGATTGGACACTCTAAATTGGCCCTAGGTGTGCATGTGTGTGCCTTCTGTGGAAGGTTGGGCACTGGGCTGGCAACTCAACAGCGTAAAACTCCACTGCCAGTCATGAGCAGACAGGTGATCCGCTGTGGTGACCCCTAACTGGGAAAAAGCCAGAACAAGAAGTTTAACAGACTCTTTCCATGTAATCTTTATACTGACACTCAAATATTCTAATACATCATTCTCCCAATTAAACAAGCTATTCTCTCTTAGTTTTTTGTTGATCTTTTTGTTAATTAGTAATGTTTTGGATTTATTATGATTAAATTTAAGCCCTGAAATTCTTTCAAACTTGCTTAAGATATTTATAACATCATGCAAAGAACCATCAATATCACCCAACGTTAACAACATATCATCAGCAAATAATTGTATCTTAGGACAACAGATCTTACTAATTTGAAATCCTTTTATATTTTGCATGTTTCTGATATATGTAGCAAAAGGTTCCATTGAAAGAGCAAACAATAATGTTAACAAAGGACAACCTTGTCTAGTTCCCTTGAGGGTTTCTAGTGGTGAGGATAGACAGGATCTGATTTTCACATAAGCTTGTGCCCCACTATAAATTTTCATTAATAAGTTGACAAAATCTGAGGAGAATTCAAAACCAGTCAGAATTCTTTGTAGGTAAGACCAACTAATAGAATCAAAACCCTTTTCTATGTCTAGGCTGATAATAGTATTTTTTTGTATTTGCATGCTATGTCTATTAATGATAGTAATTTAATAATATTATCTTGAATTTTTCTGTGAAGAATGAACCCTGTCTGATCATTATGCATTAGAATAGGTCATCATCATCTTCTTCCGGCTGTTCCCGTTAGGGGTCGCCACAGCGGATCATCTGTTTCCATTTTTTCTGTCCTCTGCATCTTGCTCTGCCACACCAACCACCTGCATGTCCTCTCTCACCACATCCATAAACCTTATCTTAGGCCTTGCTCTTTTCCTGTTACCTGATAGCTTCATCCTTAGCATCTTTTCCCAATATACTCAGCATCCCTCCTCAGCACATGTCCAAACCAACATAATCTTGCTTCTCTGGCTTTGTCTCCAAACCTTCCAACCTTGGCTGACCCTCTAATATACGTATTCCTAATCCTGTCCACCCTCGTCACACCCAGTGCAAATCTTAACATCTTTAACTCTGCCACATTCAGCTCAAACTCCTGCCTTTTTGTCAATGGCACTGTCTCCAACCCATATAACATAACTGGTCTCACTACCCTCTTGTAAACCTTCCCTTTCACTCTTACTGGTACTCGTCTGTCACAGATCACTCCAGACACTCTTCTCCACCCACTCCATCCTGCCTGTACTCTCTTCTTCACCTCTCTTCCACACTCACCATTACTCTGAACTATTGATCACAAAGTATTTAAACTCATTCATCTTCGCCACCTCTACTCCTTGTATCCTCACCATTCCTCTATCCTCCCTCTCATTCACACACATATATTCTGTCTTAGTCCTGCTGACCTTCATTCCTCTTCTCTCTAGAGCATAGCTCCATCTCTCCAGGGTCTCCTCCACATGTTCCCTACTCTCACTACAGATAACAATGTCATCTGCAAGCATCATAGTCCACGGGGACTCCTGTCTGATCTCATCTGTCAACCTGTCCATCACCATTGCAAATAAGAAAGGGCTCAGAGCTGATCCTTGATGTAATCCCACCTCCACCTTAAACGCAGCCATCACTCCCACTGCAGACCTCACTGCTGTCATACTACCCTCGTACATATCCTGTACCAATCTTACATAATTCTCAGACACTCCAGACTTCCTCATACAATACCACAATGCCTCTCTAGGCACCCTGTCATATGATTTCTCTAAGTCTACAAAAACACATTGCAACTCCTTCTGACCTTCTCTGTACTTCTCCATCAACACTCTCAGAGCAAACATCGCATCTGTAGTGCTCTTTCCCGGCATGAAACCATACTGCTGATCACTAATCATCACTTTTATTTCCTAGAATCTATGAATCTGCTCCTGCAGCTCAGCTTTAATTGCTGCTTTATCTTAACCTAGATCTTGCAACTTCCCTTGTAGCCTTTCCACTTTGGTGTATTGCTATTCTAGTTTATTTCAAGGAACTCGCATCTTGACCTACTGTGATTATCTTTTCAAACCAAATACACAGTTTCCTCTCCTTATCTGCAGCTTTAAAGGCAGTCATCTATCTTTAGTTTCTGCTCATTTGTTTTGTCTTCTCAATTGCTTTTTCTCCCATAGAACCCCATTTCTAACCAAGTTTCTGCAGGTCCTTTCCAGAACTTTGGGCTTATATAGCCATCTTGGATGGATTTTTTAACACTGTCTGGGAAATTCATTTCGCCTTGAATTAATTTTCTTTAATCCTCTAAACATCTAAGCACTGGGCAAAATGGAAGGTCAGCCTGCTAGTCTTACCTCTTTTGTCAGCCTTCTAACACTAGATCTCCTACGACAGTGTACAAACTGCCCTATGCTCACAGACAACAAATGTATACTCAACTCTAATAATTCCATCTGTAAGAGGTGTAAATACCCATTTAATCTTGTGGCTTCCCTCTCATCTGTAAACTTCTCAAATCTCAACAAGATTTCATATACTGAGACTGTAAAACAATCACTTTCAGAGCCTTGATGAAATAAGAAGATTAAATCTCAGAAACAAATCAAATCACTCATCCACCTCACATATATCTCCCATAAAGAGTGACCCAGAGCAAAAACACTCCAAATTCATCACTTTGAAGCACAGCAGCAATAACAATGTTTTAGTGATAGGTGACTCTGTTGTCAGGCTCACTGACAGGTCACTCACAAGGCTGGACAAGGGTTAGTGAGCTGTCTTTAAGGTGCCAGTATCTCTGATATTACAATACAACTATGATATGGCAACAGTGCAGGCGTGAGTGAATGACTTGAGATGTAGAACCCTAAGGGGTATGGAGAGAGACATGTCAGAACTTTCCAGGCATGTTACAAATGCAGTTAAGACACTAGTCCTTAGTGGAATCATTCTTTCACCTCAATAATTGAGCTGGTGTCATTCCAGGAGGCATCTAGTATGTCAGCATGGGATGAGATGCTTAACAGTCCAGCTGCCTGAACTCATTACTGCCAAGTGACGCCTCCAGGCGTTTCTGCAGTTACCTCCTACTGCTCCTCTAGGCGTCAAATATTGCCTGTTCATATTTGCATTAATCATTCCAAAACCATGTTACATACAAGGCATCAGAATATTTTATCCTGAAGCATACATGATGGCAAACACAGTTGTTTTGATATTTGAGCTCTGTTAATGAGCATTTGTTAGAACTTAAGGTGACAACTTCATTTTTTAAAGGCTGAAGCCACACCCACTAGGAGTTAAAGGTATACACTCAAAAGAGCTCTACTGGAGGGACTTTCACATACTGACTAAAGCATATGTTGCCTCCTACTACCTTTTTTTTAGGAAGAGCCCCATTCATGGACATTCCAATGTAGCAAACCTATCGGTCCCAACCTTGAACTGCATGAAGGTGGCTCTCCTTAAAGCCAGAAGTGTAAACAGTAAGTTGCATGATTTTGAGGCACTCCACTATTTGAAAAACAACCACTTCTAAATAATAGTTACTGAAACTTACTTAAAATGTGAAGAGACCATTGACTCTGTGTCAGGACTTTGTACTTTTTATGCTTTCAGCCCCAACGGCAACTGTGGTGCAGTACCCATATTTGTCAATGAACATATTGCCTCAAGGTAGATTCTTAGAGACTCATAAACTGAACTCACTGAACTGGAGATCAATCTAGGTAATATTAATTATCAATTAATAGCTTGTTACAGGGCACCATCTTTGTCTCCTGATGGCCATGAAAGATTCCTCAGTGCTGTAAATAATCTTCCATTAGCAAAAGCTCTCTTATTTTTGCTGACTTTAGTCTTCAACATTCTGGGAAAACCTATACCTCCAGTGTAGGATATGCCCAAAAATTCCTAGACTTAAACAAAAATTCCCCTTGATCAGCTGGCAAATAAATGTAATATAGGACATAGCGTTCTTGATCTGATTCTTTCAAATATGTCAGCTTTTTACATTACACCTTTGATATCTCCTTCCCCAGTGCAATCTGACCATAAATGTGTCACCTTCTCCACTGAACTCTCAAAAGCTTGTACAGCAATCTTCATTGAATTTATAAACTACAAACATGTCAACTTCAACCTACTATGTGAAGAAATGTCAACATTCAGTTATGACTATACATCCCCAGACCTTAATACAACATGGAGTTGTCACACCTGTTATTTTTTATTTCTTCTCTCCTGAATTATTTGGAAATTGAGCCCCTCATTCAGTTCTCTGGTTGTACATGTGTCTGGTGTGTTTTTGGGGCATTTTGCAGAGGTCAGCAGTATTTCTTTAGAATGTTAGCACATCCATATGCAGGTGAGAAGAGTAGGTATTTAACAGACTCTGATGCCCTGCTTGCAGCCATATCCTACTTTTGCTGATTGGGTGAGAGGCTCGACATTACTTTGATGATAATAAATTAAGAACAAGAAAATAATGCAGACAAGCCAGTGACATTTAATTAATAAATATAGAAATCTTGGTGTGTACTCTTTTTTTTTTTTTCTTCTTGAAAGGATTTCTGGTTGCTGCTGCTTGTTGGAGTGTGTGCATGTGTGTGTGTGTGTGTGTGTGTGTGTGTGTGTGTGTGTGTGTGTGTGTGTGTGTGTGTGTGTGTGTGTGTGTGTGTGTTTTCCTAACAGGCAGGTAACCGGATATTATCTCTTAACTGTCCTTGATTCATGCCAGATTTTTTTACTGTCCTTGTAAAATGTTTGATTTTTTTTATTTTTGAAAATCAACAGTCAGTAATGAAAGACATTGGAGTTTCATATGTCTTAATGTTCATAAAATACATGCTGATATTGCAAAACCTGTCATTTCACTAACTTTTTAAGTAAATTAGAGTAATACTTAAATGTTCCTGGATTTTGGGCCTTACCCCTCCCCATTACTTTAACTTTGCCCAGAATTCTTGAGCAAATATGTTGAGATGTATGATAAACACATACCACTGTCAGTGTTTCACAAGTTGTTCCTGATGTTGCCTCATATTTTGGTCTGTTCTTTGAAAAAATATGTCCTCAGTGGGGTATGATAATATACCTATTTTCTTATTTAATATTATTAAAATGCCCTTGCAGACACACTTCTCAAACTGTTTAACTCTCCTCATAAACTGTAATTTCAATAATCTTGCTAGACTTGACAACCAACAGTTCGGTTTTATGAAAAGTAGATCCTGTCTATTTAATCTGGAAAATTTCTTCAAAAGAGTTATGGAAGATGAAGATAGTGGCCATGCACTGCATAAAGTACATCTTGACTTGGCTAATGCCTTTGACACCATTCTCTATGCTGGCATCATACAAAAGCTACTTTAAAGATCAACCCTATGTGGTAAGATGGATATCAAATTGGCTGAAAAAAAAAAAACAGAATCTAGACAGTGCAATCTGCATGGTCATCATCAAAAACTATGAAAGTGACCAGCACTGTCCCCAGAGCTCAGTGCTAGAACCTCTCCTTTTTGGTAATTACTTCTCAGATCTCCAAACAGATGGTCAAGACTTCTGAATAACAAAGTTGACAGACAATTGCAAATTGGGGTTTGTTGTTAAGTCACTCTGTGACACCCAATCCCTCCAGAATAAACTCACCATAGTATATTCTTTGTGACATCAAACTATCTGTTAAAACAAGTATAGTATACTATAATCACATTTGGTAGACAACCCCCTCCTCTCATCATACTGTCTAGGCAACACATTTCTAAAAATGAAAATGTAAATAGGGAAGTAGCTACTTCAGTTGATGGGTTCCTCTGTTTTGACCATCATGTAACAACAGTTGTCAGTAAATCCTTTTATGTAGCCCAGCTAATTGCCAAATAAATATCATTGATGTCTAAAGAGGTAATCATTCCCTTATACTCAGCAATAATCAGGCCAGTTATCAAGTACAATGCCACCTTTGGGATGTATCCCATTAAACATATCAAGCAGTTAGAAAGAACTCAAAGGCTTCTCACCAAAGAGATATCAGGCCTGAAGTCCCCTGAGATACAAAGAGAGGCTAGAATGTCTAACCTCTTATTCGGTGTCTTATATACTGTTTTACTCATGATGTCATTAGAGACCCAGTTGTCCTGGATCTCCTGTTTCTCTGAAACTCCAATATCTCTACCAACACTTGAACCAGGGACCTAAATTTTCACCAACAGATAAAGCACAATGGAAGGATAAGTTTATAATGCAGCGCCTCCCAAACCTCTGTAATAAACTTTTTCTGCATGTTAAGCAGTTTGACTCACTATCTTACTTTAAACATAAACTAGATGACTGGAAGGGAACCAGTGATGGCAGATGTCATTGGACTGCAGGGTTGCAGCCCCCCCAGCTGTGAAGAAAATAAAGAAAAGAACATTTAAAAAAAAAAATATTTCTAAATTATTTTAATTTGCTGGCTGGATCCTTTGCTTATCTGCGAGTCCGACTGTCTCACTATTAAAGTCCCGGAACTCGAACTGCATATGCTAGGTCAGTTCTGTTTTTTTTTTTTTAAAAAAAACTAGTTTCTGTAAATCTGGACTGCTATAAAAGCAGTCCAGATTAAGGAGAGAAGGCATCAGTGTGATGCCCAGAAGTATATGCTGTTTAACCAAACAGTTAAGTGGAAGGGGATCGGACTGCCACGTCCTCAGTCACGTACGTGACTTGGATGGCTGGATGGCTACTGATTGGTTCTCACTCTCTTCCCACACTTTGCATGCTGGGAAAAAGAGAGTGATAAACAGTCAGTAGTAAAAGTACTTTGGTTGCTTAAACTTGCTTTATGGAGTGCTCATAACTTTGATGATCGGACAGACGGACAGTGATTTTAAACAAATGTGTACAGAGGGTAGGTGTCCTTGTCCATGTGTTTTCTTTTACTGTTGTTAACATTATGCTCACAGTCATGGAGTTAGTTGAGTAAGAAGCAGTATAGGTAGTAACAGCTGTTTGTTAACTTGTCAATTAGGATAGGTTTTCTAGTATATCAACTCCTCCAGCTTATTTGAGCTCTTGTCCCTCTCTGCCATGGTTTTCATTACCAAAATGAGTTTTCTAGTGCTGCTTTAATGTTTTACCTATTCTTTAAGGTTCAGCAATAGACCAGAAACAGCCATAACCGCAGTGAAGTAATTTACAATGCTAAATTCTCAAGAACCTTGACTTTCTAAATGACTAATTTCTTTAAGCAAGTGTCATCTATTGGTACCCATAGGTAGCATTAATATTTTAGCTACCAGATACAACTGGAAAGGATTCCATAGTGTCTTATACTGTTTTACTGTTCGAGTCTAGATAAGACCGTATGTTTATTTAAAATTAAGAAAAAAAATAAAAGGAGAAGAAAGGATGAAGAAAGAAAAAATTATTTCTAATACTTTATCAGATTTTAAACAGTGAATGCAATTATCAAATGCCCTACATATTTGTGAATAAACGTATTTTATTTTCATAATTTTCCTTTCCCTCCTTTGAAATTTGCACTTGTGATATCCTTAAACAGAAGAACGTGAATTCAAGTGATCTTTAACATTTGCATGATTTTGTTATTTAATATACTGAGAGAAATACATTTAACTAGATAGCATATGCCACACCTTTCAACTATCCCTGATTTTGACTCAAATTTTAGGTCTGGCCTCTTAGTCCATACTAAAACTGGTGACACTCGGAGATAAAATAGTTTGAGTTGTAGACTTATTTTATTTCAGAAAATGTATATTAAATCATTATCTTATTCTGTCAATGTCTAAAGTTAATAGTATTGATATTTTAAGTGTCCCCTGATTGTCCCTGATTCTGTTGAGATTTGTTCCTGATTGACGGTCATGGCATGCACACACACACACACACACACACACACACACACACACACACACACACACACACACACACACACACACACACACACACACACACACACACACACACACACACACACACACACACACACACACACACACACACCTATATCTATATCAGTATCTACAGACAGAGAGCAAAAGAGAGCTAGGGAAGCACAGTGCCACAGTGGAGTGCCTCATAGCAACAGATTCCCTGGTTTGCTTTTTGGCTCGGGTGGAGTTTGCATGCCCTTCGTATGTTAATGTTATTTTCTTCAGGGTGCTCTGGTTTTCTCCCACATTACCAAAACATGCAGTATGTAGATTGAACACTCTAACTTGGCCATAGCCACCCGGTGGTGTAAATCTTGGTTCTCGATGATTGTCACTGTTAAATTGACACCCCAACCCCATGTGCAAAAATAGGAAAAAAGGGGTTGTGGATGGATGATTATATATGGATATATGTGTGTGCGCATAATGTATGTGTGTGTGTGTGTGTGTGTGTGTGTGTGTGTGTGTGTGTGTGTGTGTGTGTGTGTGTGTGTGTATATATATATATATATATATATATATATATATATATATATATATATATATATATATGAACAATTTAAGCTCACATTGTGTTACTTGATCTGAGTTACATCAGCGTCCATTTAAGCCCACGTTGTGTTATTTGACACTTGTTACATCAGTGTCCTATCTCTGGAAAGTATGTGGCCGAAAGTGGATTCGACCAATATTAGGAGGCAAGAAGCTGAAAGTTAAACACGTCCCTGACTTGGGATGCTGATGTTGCTATAAGCATTCTCAAAGCTGTTTGGGGATTTGAAACTAAATATTCTTACTTCATGTGCCTGACAACTATGCACTGCAGTGAAAATCTGCTTCTCCTATTTTGTAAAGCAAAAAACCCAAAAAATTAAAAAAAAATAAAAATAAACTGTACTAAACTTCTGACCCATTATTTTCTTTCTCCAAGGAAAGACTCCTTCTTTGTGTAGGGCCATTTTAATTAATTTGGAGGACAATTTTCCTTTTAAGCTGTATTGAACACTACTGTTAAAACATGAAATACTGCAACTGCACCCCTTTTAGTCTTCATTTACAGACGAGACTTTGATTATGCTATAAGCGCAATGACCTTGAGTCCCTACAGCTGATCTTTTACAGTTATGAAATAGTCTTTAATGACAGCATTGTAAATTAGAAACTGTTATAACAATAATTACCAACTCATTTTGTATGGGAAATTAATGACTCTGCAGTCTTCTTTATTAATTGTTTATGTAACAATTGCTGTTAACTTTTGAAGTTTAGCCAGCTCCATTGAAGTAACTTCAGTCACTGTCCTATTTAGCCTATTTGTGTGGCATAGCAGTTTCTTTTATTACTTTTAAAGTTAAACAGTTATCTGATAACTATTTTATGTAAGTAATAATGTTTTAATATGTTGTCTTAGGAGCTGTTTTTGGTAACATACACTTTGAAAGACACTTGTGTCTCTCTGGAACCCATGGCACCTTAAACTGTTAATGTTTAGTTTATTGCCTATGACTGATTCTTTAGAAAGACATACATTCCTTTATATATGTCTATTTTTTGTGTCTGTGTGTGTAGTGTGTACAGATTTTTGCATCACATTTTTGTTCTGTTTTTCATAAAATTGTGGTTTTCTGGCAAATTAGTGGCAAATCATTAAAGATTGAAGTTAGAAAATAATGACAGACATAGGAGTTTCAGATTTCATACTCATCAGAAAATTCATACTAATGCAAGACCTACTATTTTATTAACTTTCTAAGTTTGTAAAAGCAATATTTATAAATTCTCCTTATTTTGGGCCTTTGCCCCACTTTTATTTATGGCTTTGTCCAGATTTTGTGCTCTGAGGTTGAGAGTATGACAAATGTGTCAGGGCCATCACCATCAGCCAGAGACATTTCAAACTGTGACATACTTGTTGTACCCCACTCCCCCATATAGTGACTTTGGATGTGTCCAAGCAAGGCAAGGAGCAGTTATGCAGTATAAGTGTGCAGACAGAGTATCCCCCCATCATCTGTCCTTGATTTTGCAGAATGTCCTGGTTTTCTGTCATATTTTTATACTGTTGATTTATGTTCTTATTATTCAGAAAATGCATGTTGTTGGCTGCATGTTACTTGGTACTTTTATAAAGCTGAATATAAATTATAAATAAAACTCAGTGCAAGGAGAAATGGAGTGGTTTGAGTTGAGTGCTGCTTGTTTTTTTATACTTGATTTTGACTGGCATTCCAGTAATGTATTTGAAAAGTAATTTATTTTTTCATGCCTCAACCTTTTTGTTTCCATCTAGATATTAAGCAACATGTCATGATGTAGCCAATGCACTGAAATTTTTTTTTTCTTCTCCACTTTATTTTGTCTTGATTAGACTATCATAATGATGGTTTGGCACCCAGGGCAGCATCTTTAATTAAAGTCCCAGTTTTTGTGGTTTTGAGCATAGATAAAATTACCACTTTGAACCTGTTTTTTAATTCCAATGAAAGTATGCTAGCAAATATACTTTTTTCCCCTCTAAGAATGAATGTTTACACATTTTGTAGTCTTGGTTTCTGCACTTAAAGTAGCGAAATGTAAGGTAACTTGTTGAGTGACATTATGCACTGAGACGAGCTGCTCAATTTTCAGTTTCAGCCTCATGACAGTGAGTAGTAAATTATATATATAGAAGGTTTTATAGTATTTTAAGCTAATTATTTGATGAGATGAACAAATTAATAATTAACTATATACTGCAATGGTTTAATACACTCCAGTGAATCATGCTAGCTTCAAGCTACATCTGCTAAAAGAATACTGAGGTAGTTAGATAAACATTCATCGGCATATGTTATGGTTAGAGTGAAGAACACTATCTGTTTGGTTGGATCATTGTGTGTGGGGGGGCTTCCCTGTGATAGTTGGAATGAGCCTTTTTCAGACAAGACCCACTTCAGATGGCACCAACATTTACAGAAAGTATGTAGAGTATACAAGAGATAAGAGATTATACACAGTGTTAGCTGAATAGGTAGCTACCCTTATTTGATGCTGGAAGATCAGAAGGCTGTGGATTCTATTACCACCCCATGTTAAACAAATTTCAGGCCAAATTAAATGGTTTGAGTCATCAAATGATTTATTTAACACTTTTGAATGAAGCTGGAGACAAAAGTCCCCCAGATTTACTTTTACTATTCCTCTGTGCTGGGCTAGCTTAGTCCTGTACGGAGGCGGCCGTGTAGGAGCAGGACGGCAGAGCACTATGCATATTAATGAGGCATGCTGCTTGAGCTCCTAATCTTACATGGAGCATGTAAGAGTACAGGGGGCATGTCTGAGAGCAGAGCTCTCAAAATATACATGCCCCTGCAATGAAGAACAGCAGAAAGGGCTAAGAAATGAGTAAGACCACTCATAGGTTTCTGCATATCCCCACCAACAGTCTCCCTTGTGTACAACAGCAAGTATACAGAAATAAAATGAACAAACCCTTTTTTTTAAAAATCCGATTAAAGCTAACCGTAGGTGCATGGGTGTGTCCATCGCTTAGCTATGGTTAATGCAGCTTAAATGGCTGAAGAGGATAACAAGGAAGATATATGCAAATGAAGCAGCATAGCAATAGTGTAGTGGGCAGAGCATTCGTCTTACGAGCAGGCATTCCTGGTTCAAGTTCCACTGCAGCACATTCCATTTTCCATGGCAAAGCACATTATGATCACATTATGGTATCATCATGGAACCTATAAACAATGACATTGGTAATCTCCAAACTCTGGACCCTACCCAGTTCAGGTTTGTAAAAGGCAGATCATGTCTCCTAAACCTGGTGGTCTTCTTTGAAGCGGTCACCAAAGCCGTAGATGAGGGTAAGGGGGTTCACACAGCCTATCTAGATCTTGCCAAGGCTTTCAACACCATTCCCCACTCTGGAATTATAGATAAACTCACTAAACTAGGTATAAATCCCTATGTCAGAAGATGGGTTGCCAACTGGCTCACTGACAGAACTCACACTGTGAAAGTAGCAGACTCTAAATCCAACTTCAGACCAGTGACAAGTGGATTACCACAGGGTTCAGTCCTGGGTCCTCTCCTGTTTGGTATCTACTTCTCTGAAGTACAGGCTAACACAGAAGGTCTTTGGCTAACAAAATTCGCAGATGACTGCAAACTAGGAGCCATAATCAAAACTTCTAATGATGTGGACATCCTACAAAAGGGCCTCACTGAGACAGATGCCTGGTGTCAAAGCCATGGCCTCAAGCTCAATGCCAAAAAGTGCATTGTCATCCCTTTTGGTAAAAACTCCATACCCATGAACTACCACATAGGCAATAGTCTTCTTAACACTGAAAGTGTGATAAGAGACCTTGGGAAACAGGTGGACAGTAGTCACTCCTTTGATAATCACATCGCTACAGTAGTCAGGAAATCCTTCTACATGGCACACCTCATCACAAAAGGTTTCTCATCCAGGAAAAAAGAGGTCATTGTTCCCCTCTACTCATCACTCATTAGACCCATGATAGAGTACAACGCCCCTTTTGATATGTACCTCACAAGACATCAACAACAACTGGAAAGGCCACAGAAATACCTCACAAAGAGGATTACCAGCCTCAAACAGATGCCCTACACAGACCGCCTCAAAAAACTCCAGCTTTACTCTGTCGCATATTGCCTACTCAGTGGCAATCTCTGCCTAACATATAAAGCTATGTCAAACCCAGAGCTGTTGGACATGCTCCACTTAAGGAAATCCCAATCTCTCTGAGCTACATGCTCTAGGGACCTAAACCTTGTCACCACAATAAACAGAACATGCTGAAGGGATAGATTTCTGTCCCATAGACTTCCCATACTCTGGAACAAACTGCCTATCTATATCAAACTAAGCTCCTCATTAGCACTCTTCAAGAAAAATCTTGATGATTGGATGGGAAATAGGAAATTCGCCCCGTGGATCACTTCTGTGGCTCTGCTTGACAGGGGCACAGGAAAATAATTTTCTTCGGTGGTAAAAGCCAGAGTACCATTTGGCTAGGCTTATATAGGCCCTAGGGCCAATAGCCTAGTACCTACCTATGAACCTATGACTAATATTTATGTTGCATAACCCACTAAATAATATATAGTAATGAACTGGAGTACTGCAGTAAATGCACATGTGAGGTGTTAGTATCATAATGAATAAAACACTAGTAAGCAGGTTTAAGTACCAATAAGCAGTAGTAAGCATATTTAAGCACTAGTAAGTGGGTTTAAGCCCATTTGCATGGGGGTAAGCAATGCGCACACATGTTAAGCAATTTTGAAGCTGTCTCTCTGTAAGCATATGTAACCGGAGGTTAGCATTGCTTACTTTTGCGCAAACCTGCTTACAAATGCTCAAAAGTGCCCTAATCACTCTGTATCCTACAGCCCTTGTTTTGCCCATCAACAAAATAAGCAGCCTTACAGGTCTTGAACCCAGAATCCTATACACTATAGTCACAGTAGTTAACCACCAAGCCATCACAGAAGTACAGAAGAATGAGGTATCAGCAAACAAGTCTTTACCATAGTAAAATCAAGCTGAACCTGTGAAAGGAATCAGTATACAAACATATGTGCCTCAACCCACTACATAACATAAATATGTGAACTGGAGTACAGCAGTAAGCCCAGAAGTCAGGTGTAATTGTAATAGAGTGTTGAAGTCCCCAATAAAAGACAAGGACCCAATACAGTGTATGTACACATGAATCATGGATACCAGGCATACATATAAGGTGTAATGAATAATAAATCAATGCTTAAAAGGAACTATAATGCAAAATCTAATGTAAGCAATGCTAATCATTGCACAGGCCAGCTTAGGAGGTGTAAGCAATGTGTAGGCTCACTAACTCAGTGTGCCCAGAGGTATATCCCTTTAAACAATGTCAACCCTAGGTAAGCAGGTTTGCCCATAGCTTGGCCTTTTCAAAACTGGCCAATCACAGAAAAATGTGGGAAATCAGCCCTACTTAAACCCAAGAGGCAGGAATATATCTCATAACCGGTTGTAGCTTCCCCTTGCAGGCACCATGTCATGAAGGGGAGAAGGTGTGCGCTTTCGGGCGCAGTGCTGGTGCATCCAGGAGTCCAGAGTCATGGCAGGACTCCTTGTCAAAGACCATGATCAGAGACTGCTGCAGGGCCAGTACCAGGGCTCCCAATATAAGGCAGAGGCCTGGGACCATCTTGCCCGTGACCTCACCAGTGCCACTGGCAAACCCTGACCTGGTGAGCAGGTCAGGCATCACTATGCCGACCTGAATAAGTGTAAGGGGGACCTCTTGGACCAGTGGATCCAAGAGGCTAGAGTGGAAGGGGATGTCCCAGCTGTGTGTAAGAATAACCCCACTATGTGTGTAATAATTGCCAGCTCATGTATATCATGGATAAGAATGGCTAAATATTCCTTTTATGTCCCCCACAGCTGCAATGGAGTGGGCCATGAACCAGAAGGCCTACATCACTCACCTGGCAAAGTTGTGATGAGAGGCAGGTCAGTAATACTCATACATTACTGTCATAGGAAATAAAACTAAAATTATTAGTAAATGAATTGCCTGTATAAAACCTGTATTTTTCAAGGCAAGTACTGCATACACCAGGGAATATGGCAGGAAGAGTCTCATATAGTTTGTATGTAAATAAAGTGTAATAGTCTGACAATAAAGTTCTAACTGCTGTACTGCATGTGTATACGCTGGTACCATATGGTAATGTAGATTTGCAATCATGTAATAATACTGTTGTATTAAACACTGTTACCCACACTGTGTACCATAAATAGAATTTGTAGGAATGCCTGTATATGACTGGTGTAATCCCCAGAGGCCATTTAGTACAACTGAGAGACACATAGACAGAAAACAGGGAAAAGGCAGACAACAAAACCTGAATAGCACATGCAGCTGTGATGTGAACTGTTACAATGTTAGTTCACACAGCGATGGTTCGAATCCTGGCAGTGAGAGTAGTCTGCATACAGAATCATACCCCACAAATGTACTGATATATGTCCAGAATGTCTAGTAAAGTGGCCCATATCTGGTGCCTGTCAACCTGTCCCCCTGTGAAATTAGTGAGATGATCCCAGACATACAGGCAGCAAACAGGAAATACAACTGATTGACACTTATCTATGAGAACAAAGCTGGCACACTAGCAACTCCCCAAAACCATATGAGAGTAAGAAGTCACGTATGTCCCATTTACACTCCCATTTTGCCAATCTGTGGCCAGAGTGTGTACAGTAACAGAGTGAGATGTATGTGCATAATAGTAATGTGTAATCTGGTACTGTGTGTGGCAACATTCAGGTAGTGCTAACAAACAGTTCTCCCACAGGTCTGTCAGATACCAACACTGTGCCCAGAAATACAAGAATGTTCCCTGTACTGGTACTGTTTACATTGATATTGTATGGCATTGTGACTGATGCAGTTTCTCTGAATAATGATGTAGTAGTCATCACTGTTGCCCACATTGTCCTACAAAATATAACTGTCTAGGATATCTGTATAAGAGTGTTGTAATACAAGGTCAGAATGCCAAAGCACAGGAGAATTATAAGACAGAAAGCAGATAGGAGATATACAGCAATATCTATACAGCACATACAACTCTGATGGACAGTCTTTAAGTTGTAGGGGACACAGCCATGGTCTGAATCCTGGGAGTAGAAGTAGGCAGAATCATAACCCACAACTGTACAGATAAGACCAGGATGTCCAGTATATGGGCCCGTATCTGCTGCCTGTTCCCCTATCCCCCTGGGAAGTCTGTGGGATGATCCCAGATGTTTAGCCAGCCAACAGGGAATACAAGTGATTGTCAAACATCTATGAGAACAAACCTGTCACTGTAGCAACTCCTGAAACTGTAAGGAGAGTAATAAGCCAAGTATGTCCTATCTACACCCCCATGTTGTCAAGCTGTGACCAGAGTGTGTATAGTAACAGAGTGAGATACATGTGCATAATACTAATGTGTAATCTGGAACTTTGTGTGGCAACAATCAGGTAGTGCTAACAATCATTGCTCCCACAGGTATGTCGGATACGAACACTGTGCCGAGAAATAAAATCCTTCATACCCTGTACTGGTACTGTTTACTCTGGTATTGTAGGGAATATTGAGTGCTGCAATTTCTCTGAATAATAAAGTATCACTGATCACTGTCACCCACACTGTGCTACTTAATATAACTGTGTAGGAAAGCATGTATATGTGTGTGCAAAGTCAATAAAGGTTGAAGAGGGCAATAGTCTAGATATGTCCCGGTACACCTGCATGTGGTCAAGACATGGCCAGAGTCTGTGCAGAAAGAGTTGGATAGCTATGTGCACAACATCAACCTGGAATCTGGGAGTATGTATAGAAATAGTTAGTTAGTGTTAACAAACATTTCCTCCACAGGTATACCAGGTAAGAGGTGTATACTGCAGGTAAAACCAGTCCATGTATAATGATAACAACAGCCATATCACTGTCCAAACTAAGGCTATAGGGTAGTGTAGTAATACTTGTAAGGTACAGATAACAGCACTGACTAGGAAAGTAATGTGGACTACAGGAATATACTAGTTGTTAATTGACATCTTTCTCACCCCCCATCATAAGGCAGATCGTGTCTCCTAAACCTGATAGACTTCTTTGAAGCTGTCACCAAAGCCGCAGATGAGGGTAAGGTGGTTCACACAGCCTATCTAGATCTCACCAAGGCATTAGACACCATCCCCCACTCTGGAAATATAGATAAACTCACTAAACTAGGTATAAATCCCTATGTCAGAAGATGGGTTGCCAACTGGCTCACTGACAGAACCCACACTGTGAAAGTAGCAGACTCCAAATCCAACTTCAGACCAGTGACAAGTGGAGTACCACAGGGTTCAGTCCTGGGTCCTCTCCTGTTTGGTATCTACTTCTCTGAAGTACAGGCCAACACAGAAGGTCTTTGGATAATGAAGTTTGCAGATGACTGCAAACTAGGAGCCATAATCAAAACTCCAAAAGATGTGGACATCCTACAAAAGGGCCTCACTGAGACAGATGCCTGGTGTCAAAGCCATGGCCTCAAGCTCAATGCCAAAAAGTGCATTGTCATCCCTTTTTGTAAAAACTCAGTACCCATGAACTACCACATAGGCGGTAGTCTACTTAACACTGAAAGTGTGATAAGAGACCTTGGGACACAGGTGGACAGTAGTCTCTCCTTTGATAATCACATCACCACAGTAGTCAGAAAATCCTTCTACATGGCACACCTCATCACAAAAGGTTTCTCATCCAGGAAAAAAGAGGTCATTGTTCCCCTCTACTTGTCACTCATTAGATCCATTATAGAGTACAATGCCCCTTTTGGTATGTACCTCACAAGACATCTACAACAACTGGAAAGGCCACAGAAATACCTCACAAAGAGGATTACTTGCCTCAAACAGATGCCCTATGCAGACCATCTCAAAAAACTGCAGCTTTACTCCATTGCATATCACCTACTCAGAGGCGATCTCTGCCTAACACACAAAGCTATGTCAAACCAGAGCTTTTAGACATGCTCCACTTAAAGAAATCCCAATCCCTACAAGCTACATGGTCTAGGGACCTAAACTTTGTCACCACAATAAACAGAACATGCTGGAGGGATAGATTCCTGTCCCAGAGACTTCCCATACTCTGGAACAAACTACCTATCTATATCAAACAAAGCTCCTCATTAGCACTCTTCAAGAAAAATCTTGATGATTGGATGGGAGATAGGAAATTTACCCTGGGGATCACTTCTGTGGCTCTGCTCGACAGTGCAACAGGAAAATAATTTTCTTGGGTGGCGAAAGCCAGGTTACCTTTGGCTAGGCTTATATAGGCCCTAGGGCTAATAGCTTAGTACCTACCTATGAACCTATGAACCTATATATCCAACAATAAGCTACATAACTACCCCAACCAGTCTGTAATGTCTCCAGTGTTCTGATTATGCCATATTGGTTAATAAATATTTATATTTGTTTCCATGCATGTGCTATATTTAATTATTCCAACATTGATGGCACGGTGCCATCAATGTACCTGCATGCTGTTGTTATTACCACTGTGGCCCATATATGCATCTGTTCTGTTTGCTATGCAACTGTTCCATATCTGGTGTCTGTGTTAATGGGAATATCTATGCATGCTGTTATATCTAACCCTGGAATGTGTTGATTATTACTAACCCACATATGATGATAAAATCTAAACACTATAGCACATTTGGGAAGGCCGGTCCCAGCGGACCCACCTGTCCCACCTCAGCTGGCCATGGCACTGGGCACCAGCATGTCTGGGGCCAAACCTGGGACCTCCTCGTCCATTGGTCTTGCACCACCTTTGGGTGGAACCACCTCAGTGGATGGGGCTTGCCCCCTCTGGGAGCCGGCATGGGCAGGTACCTATTACCCATCACCAGGTCCAGGTCGTGGTGCATAGAGAGCTCAACCAGCAGCTTGGAGATCTTCTACGCCAGCTCGAGGGACGTGTGTCATGACTAGAGTGACAGTCTGACTCTACGACTCAGAGCCCAGCACAGCCACCATTGGGGCTGTGAATATGCAGTGGTGACTGCCCATGGGTGGGGACTTCAGTCCCACTGTTTTTACTAAGGGGCTCATGGGCTTCCGATTTCCCAACACCCCTTCCCATCAAGGCGTTTACCCCCACATGTGTCATATACTGCCCCTGCATGTGTCTTGTTTAACTAGTCTGTTAACCTACCCAACCTAACTCCCCACATATACTTACTACCCCTCCCCAACATCCCACTCTCACCTTAAAAAAAAGGGCAATCTGTTCCCAAAAAAAAAATCACGCCCCATACATAGCTGTCCATTTCGCACGTGTCCACTGGACACATGTAATCAGGTCAAACTGACATAACAACATATTATTGTTGTCCTCACCCCTCTGTCAGGGGTTTGAGTGTCCAAATCTACCTCCAAATTCAGTGTATATGCACAACTGTTGCTGTAGAAGAAATGGACATCTATGGACCTTCCCTACACCCTTCCTGCACATTCCTAGTTATTTTCCTACTGTCTTTCCCTCTTTGTGCCCCTTTTTCACCACTTTCCTATCTACCCTTTTTTTTCTTTTAAAGAAATGAGCATGGGGGTAAGCAGGAGTAAACACTTTTAAGCAGCAGTAAGTGGGTCTAAGCCTGTTTGTGTGGGGGTAAGCAATGCCTACACAGGTTAAGCAATTTAGAAGCTAACTGAGTATAAAAAACTGTAACCGGAAGTTAGCAGTGCTTACCTCTGTGCAAACCTGTGCAAACCTGCTTACAACTGCTCAAAAGTGCCTTAATCACTCTGTATCCAACGGCCCTTGTTCTGCCCAGCAACAAAATAAATAGCCTCTGCAAGGCTTGAACCCAGGACCCTGCACACCATAGCCAAAGTGATTTGCCACTAAGCCATGTCAGATATACATAAGCCTGATGTTTTCACAAACATATCCTCCAGCCCAGTCATTCAACAGTACAGGGAATGTATTCCAATATGTATGTGTGTGTATAGATATTATTATCTAAATAGATATAACATATCTATATATGTAGATATAGATATAATATAAAATTATATATATAAATGTAAACATATATACAAACAAATGGATACATCTATAGATGTATATGTCTGCATCTATATGTCTACATATATAGAGCAAGTTATGTATATGTAAGCAGATATATGTATCTACATAGGCATATACAGACATACATATGTAGATAACAATGGAACATAACATAAACATATATGTCTACATGCACCATTACTGAGGTTAAGAGGCCCCAAACAACATACGTCTTGTAATGATTAGGTACCCCCCCACAGTCAAACACGTCTGCCCTGCAATACACTGCCAACTGTTCCAGCCCTGATACCCAGGACCTGACACGACATGGGCACAAGATGTTAACAGTACTTCATCCCACATGTATGATATCAGGCTGGTATCAGTAACATATCATGCAGTACAGTCTGGCTCTCATAGGGAGTGTACAATGTGGCTGCAATCAACATCCCTAGGATACATATCCACAGACACATATATGCCGATACAGATATATATATATATATATATATATATATATATATATATATATATATATATATATATATATATCATAATAAAACCGACTAAGTGAACTAATGAAGAAAAATAACAAATGACTAAAAAACTTCAAAACTAAACTAGGACAGTATGCAAATAAACTCACAGGCAAAACAGTTTCCTTAGCGCTTTCATCCTTTATTCAGTGTATAGGACTTCTTCAGAGAAACAATACATACAAATGAAAAACAGTAAATGTGTCTGTTTAAATAGTTAAAAGCATGTGGAACAATACAGTGGAATTGTTTAGAACCAATCAGTAATTACTAACAACCTGTAACAGCCTATAGATTCAAAAAATAATAAACCAAAATAATTAATTCTTCAGAGAAACAATGCATACAAATGAAAAACAGTAAATGTGTCTGTTTAAATAGTTAGAAGCATGCGGAACAATACAGTAGAATTGTTTAGAAGCAAACAGTAATTGCTAACAACTTGTAACAGCCTATAGATTCAAAAAATAATAAATCAAAATAATTAATGTGTACTTCTAAGCTTCATATTATGTTCAGCTCTCTGTTTCTATTATTGGTTTTTTGGTTTAACTCTTTTCTATAGGCTGTTTGCTATGTTTTTACTATTTGATTGGATATTTGTTTTACCAACCCTGTCTTGCTCAGCTTAGTAGTACACATTAAGGCCACATGACAATGGTCTGCATTGTGGCTCAGGGATGTTGTGTTCTGATGAAGCTCATATTTCTGATGAGTGAAAGCGCTTAACGTTTGTGTACGTTACAATATGTTTATGTACGTTTTAACTGTGGATTAAACATTCTAGCTGATTTTACACACAGTGGCAGTTTTGTGTGTTGGATGCATCAAGCGTTTTGGAGTGGAGTTACAGTTTTATTTGGTGGACCGAACGCTTTTGCTTTGTTGATTCTTCAGAGAAACAATGCATACAAATGAAAAACAGTAAATGTGTCTGTTTAAATCGTTAGAAGCATGCAGAACAATACAGTGGAATTGTTTAGAACCAATCAGTAATTACTAACAACTTGTAACAGCCTATAGATTCAAAAAATAATAAACCAAAATAATTAATGTGTACTACTCTTCTGAACAAGACAGGGTTGGTAAAACAAATGCCCAATCAAATAGTAAAAACATAGCAAACAGCCTATAGAAAAAAGTTAAACCTAAAAACCAATAAAAACAGAGAGCTGGACATAATATGAAGCTGAGAAAGTGAAGGAAAGGTCTGAAAGAACGTTAATGACAATAAAAAGAAGTACAAGAATGAAAATATCCAAACAAAAATAAATGTACTAATATATAGAAGGCTTAAAACTAAAAACAGAAACAAACAGACAGACAATAACCTAGCAAATCCAGCGTAAAGCACATCTAATGTTAATACTGTCATTGAGTCCCGGTGCCAAATCGGCACCTAATTGAAGCTGCCATAATAATTCCTTCATTTCTAAGAGAGTGTTGCAATCACCAAAAAAGGGTGAAAGTTTATCTAATACAAAGAAGGAAAAACCTGTGAAGTTTGAACATCTTGTGCTATGATAGCCTAAGGCATTATAGTCGTCTTTTTTTCTGATCGCTGCCAGGTGTTCCTTCATTCTATCTGAAAGCTTTCTAAAAGTCTTTCCTATGTAGAAGGATTGACAATGTTTGCAGACAGCTGCATACACTATCCAGTCAGTGTGGCAGTAATAGAACTGTCTAAAAATCACCTTGTAACCACAATGTGGAAAAGTGTAAGAGCTGCCACACAAAATATGTTGACACACAACACAATGACCACAGCTAAACATTCCTGGAGGTTCCTATTGAGTAGAAGGGTTAACCATCTGGTATGGACGATCCCTGTTCTCAAAGCTGCGTCTTAGAGAAAATGATTTTTTGTAAGCAAAAGAAGGTTGTGGTCCAAGTACTTGTTTCAGAGTTTCTTGACTGGAAAAAATATTCCAATTCCTGGTAATAATATGTCGAATAGCATGCATGTCTGTGCTGATAGGCAGGGGGAAACTGCATAGCCTATTAGAGTTAACATTACAATTTCCACTTTCTGTGTAGCCAAAATGTAGAATGGGCTTGTGCATAAACTCCCTTTCATGCTGGACTCTTTCTAACTCAGTATCAATGAGGTTTGTAGGGTAGTTTCTGGCTAGAAACATGAGTTTGAGAAAATTAGCCTCTACATTAAACTCATTATTATCACTGATGATGCGTGAGAGCATAATGAATTGTCCTCGAATCACATTCCTTTTAACAAAAGGCGGATGCTGGCTGCTGTATTCAAGAAAGTTGTTTCTCTAAGTCTTTTTACGGTGGATGGATGATTCTAATGTGTTAGTGGAGGGATAGAAGCTAATGACAGTGTCCAGGAAGTTAATGGAAGTGCCTTTGCCAGAGATAGTGAAATCCAAGTAACTGATGCTATTCATAAGCTCAGTTATGAAAGAAGACAAATCATTTTGTGATCCCTCCCACACAAAAAAAATGTCATCTATGTAACGCCTGTAAAGGCGTACCGACATAAAGCCAGGAAGATGTATCAGTCTCATATTCCCATGTACTCAATATGAGATTAGCAAAGGAGGGGGCCATTTTTGACCCCATTGCAATAAAGTATGAAATAAAATTCAAGAATACAAAAACATGAAATTATATAGTCAAATCCTAAATAAAAATCAGAGAACATACAATATTCTGGTCCAAAAACACACACACAACACAGAAAAATAAATAAAATAAATGTGCACACACTTTAAAGCACAAAAGCACAACCAAAATGAGAGGACACAGTCAGAAAGAGCAAGGGAAAGGCAAAGCACAGGCAGCAACACAACACAAACTAAGCTATGGCACAACAAAATAACATACAACAGGAGATAGACCCAACAATGACAATTTTTTAAATATTGATTTAAATTGATAGATTGTTTTACACTGATACTTAATGTTTATGTCTTTGATGTATTAAAACATCTGTTTACTGATATTTTCAAATTGGTATGTATTAATAAAATTTTGATGGTTGTTTAATTTAGGATACATGAAATTTTTTGATTTAATAATTTCGGTTTTAATTTAATTTTTTTAATTTTTTTAGAACAATTTTGGAAATTTTTTTTAGAATTATTCACTTTTGAATCACTTTTTTATTTACTTTATTATTTTATTTAGGATATGTGTTGATCAATTTGAAAATGTACACCAGGTTGTTGAATTTAAAAATATTTTTTTTGATTCAGTTGATTTGGTCTTAGATTCAATTTTTTTTTTTCACCTTTAAATATTTTTCCAACATTTCATCCACATTATTCATGATCCAGATTTTTTGAAAAACTTTCAGAATTCTAGAAGAAAATTTTGAAAGAAAAAATTTTTTGACAAGAAGATCAGAAGTTTTGTGAGTTAACATTTTCTGATCAATATAGGATCCAACAATGGAGACAAAAAACCAAAGGGAGTGGTCATCATTTAGTAGTGATTACCTAAATAGGATGACATTATTATTACATTATTATTACAAGACAAAAAACTTAGTATGAATGAGTTAATAGAGCATATATTAATATAGACTTGACATGAGGTGAATAGAGCATATGCTACATGGGATTCAAATATTTTCAAATTTTTAATTCTGTGGAATTTTGAATTATATATTCTTTTTTTTAATTTCAAAAATTCATAAATTATACCATCTCCCCCATTATTCCAATTGTGTCAGACAAAGGGCTCTAATAACCTTCTTTTAGTAGGGTCTATATAGATCTATATAGAAAAAACATTTAAAAAAAGTTTACCACACATTCTCAGAGACTCTTTAAACTGTTCACATGTTGAGAAGTTTATTCTCAATAATTTTGAATTTTGATTGAAAATTAAATCTGACCAATTTAGATGTCAAATTCCTTTTGACCACTGCAGATTTTTTCTGTCTTTTTTCATGGACAAGTTCATGTCAATACAAGGGACAATGTCTCAAACAATTCAAACAACAGAACAATTAACAGAAATGTTAGAATAGATTCTGTTAACAGAGAATAGACTTTTTTATTTCTTAGAATAAATTAAAAGAATAAAAAGGGGAAAATAATAGGGAAGCTAGATAGTACGATTTTAGCTGAATTAGTCTTAGTCTTTTAAGCGTGTGGGAATCTTTTTTTGCTAGTTTTTTTTTTTTTATTTTTGGGTTTTGCTTTATATTATTATTATTTTCTTATTTTTTTGGGCTTATTTGATTTTATTATTATTTTTTTATTTTTTTTTTATTTTATTTTTTTGGATTTTTCACTATTTTTATTTTAATAATAAAATTTCTAGATATTGAATTTGGAATTTCTAGATATTGTATTGAGAATTGAATCTATATATATTGAAAGAAAACTCATTCAAAATCATTTACATTTCATTTACCGCCATCCATCCGGTTCAAAAGAAATCATCAAAAGAAGGCCAGATGGTTAGGCTGTGGTTTGGCTGTATATTATTATTTTTATGTGGAATTGAAAAAAAAAATGAACATGTTCATCGCTAGAGGTTACCCTTTTTTTTTATTTTTTATTTTAGTTTAAAAATTAAAAAAAAAAGGTCTATTTATTATAAATATATTATTTTATTTTATGGTGGATTACCAAGTTTGACAGATCAATTCAAGTATACCTAGACATGATACATTTATTATTCCAAATTATGACTATTAGATGTGATGTCCAGGCCCATTGTAACTGTAATATGGTTGTTATTGTTGTACTTTTGTACACTTGTTTAAGCATTCTATATTGGTAAAACTATTAGAAAGTTAAAAAACACGTATTATAGAACACAACACATGATATAAAGACACACAACACAACAGTATGTTATACAATCATAGTAATAATTGTCCCAATTTAAAATTTTTTCTGTTTTTGTCATTGATGAATACCACAGAATAGACAAAAGAAAAAAAGAAAAAAAAAAAAAAATTGGAAGCAAAAATTGCTTATTACAGGCATGGCAATAGTATGGCCTGGCATGGCATCAATGAGCAAATATCTATTTTTTCAAAGCATTAATTCTTTAAATTAATATCTCATTTTATATTTTTATTTAAATATTTATTTATTATATATTATTATCATATTAGTACTTTATAACATGATTTATTTATTTATTGTTATTTAAAATTATTCAATTCATTGGTATTTATTTTATTTTATACAGATTGAAATGCAAGGACTATTATTCTATTGATATTTATTTATTATTTTTTTTATTAATATATATAATATTTATATGTAATATCCATTATATATATATTTATTACATTTTTTTAACATTATATTAATGGATTATGAGTTTATATTATACCATGATTGTTTTAATACAACATTTAATTTAAAATTAAAAAATTAAATTAACAATAAAAATTAAATTTAAATTTATATTAATAACTCTCATGATTATTATACAACACTACATTTTTTATTTTACAACTTCAAACATAAACTTTTTTTATATATATCTATATATATACTATATAATATATAATTAATTATTTTTCTTTGAGGTAACTGTCTGTTTTACCTGTTCTGTTTGTCCTGTGCATTGGGTTGTTTTTTTTTTCTGTTTTCAAACACATGAACTGTTCTCCTCGTACCTGTTTGTAGATCTTTTGGTTGAAGTGGAAGAAATTATTATTAAAAACCACTTGAACAAGTTCACAAATTGTGTTAACTTTGGCTGTGGAGAAGCCAGCGTACTTGGAGAGAAAGAGTCTAACAGCTTCCATTCCTTCTTGATGTGGGATGTTGGTGTATAGCGCCACAACATCGAGGGTAACTAGCAGGTATTTGTTGGGATTAGTGTTTGCTTTGTAAAGATGGTTTAAGAAATCCCAAGAATCCTTGAGATAAAATTTGGTCACCTGTACTACAGGGTTAAGGATGGTATTGAGGTATTCTGATATCTTCTCAGTCTTAGTACGTTGGTTGGAAATGACAAGTCTGAAAGGGGGGTTTACTTCATTTTTGTGCACTTTAGGGATGCCGAACATTTTCCCTAAGCTAGGGTTATGGACAAGCATGTAAAGATATTCATCTAAAGAGATGTATTCTGATAGTTCGAGTTTTTTCAAAATAGAATCAATTTTATTGAATTGTCTGTTTACTTTATCAGTGTTCGTGGCTATAAAGAAGCACTCATCAGTAAGTTCGGCTTCAATTTTATGAATGTATTCATCTTGTGACATGAGCACCGTTCCAGTGCCCTTATCAGCTTTCATTATTCTTAGTGTATGATCATATTTAAGACCCTGTAAAGCACTCATTTCATTGGTGGTTAAATTGAACCATTTGAAATCATTGTGCTGGTTCAGAACCTGTCTGATGTCATGTTCACATACTTTCATGAAGGTGTGAACTGCTTGATTTAAAGTAGGGTTGAACAGACTCTTGTTTTTCACAGTGGGGTGGTGATTATGACTGTAATCTGAGTCTGAATCTGATTGTTCACTTTCTTTATCGCTATGGTTGTGATGCCAGATCTTCAGGTTGAGTTTTCTTGTGAAAAGTCTGAGTTCAAGTAACGCATCCGTAATGCTGGCTCTCTGCCCTGGGATGCATGTGAAACCTTTGTTAAATAACTACATGTGTGCTTCTGAGAAAGTTCTATCCATTAGATTAAAAACTGGGCATGAGAGAAACTCTAGTTTGATGGTGCTGTCATTAGTTGTTAAATCCTGCGAAGGCTCCTGGTTCTCATGGGTGTCCACATGGGAACATGACTGTGTCCTCTGATTCTCTCTCTCCTCCTTAGGCCAAATCTGTTCTGAGTCCTCGGTGTGTTCCTCTAGCTTGATGGTGCTGTCATTAGTTGTTAAATCCTGCAATGGCTCCTGGTTCTCATGGGTGTCCCCATGGGAACATGTCTGCGTCCCCTCATTCCTTCTCTCCTCCCACTGCCAAATTTGTTCTGAGTCCTCGGTGTGTCCCTCACATCTCAATGGCCCAATTCTAAAAAATTACTGTTGCGATTATCATTCAAAAGAGGCATATTATTAGCCATAATATTGGGGTCATTGTGACTAAAGGAATTGTTCTCTTCCAAGATGCCTTCATGTAGAAGGGAGGATACAGTGGGTAACGCATCCTGTGGGCTAGGGCTGTTAATTAACTGTTGTGTCTGTTCTGTATTGGTGGCAGTTGAAATAACATCCGTTAGAGGTGTTTGATCCCGTGACTTTTGTTTATATTGAAAGAAACATTTTCTGTTGCCTTTGCTCCTTTTATTAATATGGATAGGGTACGCTGTGTTTTCGTCGTACTGTTTTAGGTCTCTGTATAGTTTATTTCTCTTTCTATTCAACAGCATTTCATTGTGTCTTTTGATTTTATTACCGATTCTTTCAAACAGATGGCGAGATTGGTGGAAATCATTGTGCACTAAAATCTCATTGTGTAAAGTTTCTATTTCATCCTTCAGCCCCTTCAGTTTTATATCATTGTTGTTAACTAAAATTTTGAGTGTATTGATTCCTGCATCATTGTACACTTTAATCAGTTCATTGTGAAGCTGAGAGCCAGCTGTAATGCCATTCGGGAATTTAAGAAATCTTAATCCTAGTGGCACTATGTTGTGATGGATGCAAGTGTTGAGATAGTAACTATCATATTCGATATTTTCTAA
The DNA here is from genome assembly GCF_019279795.1 of Protopterus annectens. Classification (NCBI taxonomy): domain Eukaryota; kingdom Metazoa; phylum Chordata; order Ceratodontiformes; family Protopteridae; genus Protopterus; species Protopterus annectens. Next base: position 1,897,508,981 of record NC_056739.1, on the reverse strand, counting down.
AAGAGTCAAAGATCATTCCAACGAGTAAATTAGGTTTTTGCACATCAATTTAGGGCTATCATTGTTATCATTCCTGAGGGTCTCCGGATTCTCAAGAAAAGGGTTAGTTTGTATTAACTGAAGTACTGATCCAGATGTCTGTAACGTATCAGTGGAGTTTTTAATTCCTTAGATGTTCATTGTTAGGTTATTAGAATGTCCAAGAGGAGTAAAACATTGTGAAACCCGACTTTGGTTAAAACTAGTGTTAAAGTCTTGGTTGTTAGAAATGCTTCCTGTTTGTTGGAGAGAACTATTGCATTGTTCAAGTAAAAACTGTGCTCTGTTATTAGCCTGATTTATGGAAGACAACAGATCGGCTAACTCCATAGACTGCGTGCGTATAGATATTTCTAAATTATCATGGCTTGTGGAGCCAGGCTCTATCCTGTGGTTATTCTCCATGTTTAGTAAATTGGAACTGTGATAAATCGTAATAAAACAGACTAAGCGAACTAATGAAGAAAAATAACAAATGACTAAAAAACTTCAAAACTAAACTAGGAGAGTATGCAAATAAACTCACAGGCAAAGCAGTTTCCTTAGCGCTTTCATCCTTTATTCAGTGTATAGGACTTCTTCAGAGAAACAATGCATACAAATGAAAAACAGTAAATGTGTCTGTTTAAATAGTTAGAAGCATGCGGAACAATACAGTAGAATTGTTTAGAAGCAAACAGTAATTGCTAACAACTTGTAACAGCCTATAGATTCAAAAAATAATAAACCAAAATAATTAATGTGTACTTCTAAGCTTCATATTATGTTCAGCTCTCTGTTTCTATTGGTTTTTTGGTTTAACTCTTTTCTATAGGCTGTTTGCTATGTTTTTACTATTTGATTGGATATTTGTTTTACCAACCCTGTCTTGCTCAGCTTAGTAGTACACATTAAGGCCACATGACAATGGTCTGCATTGTGGCTCAGGGATGTTGTGTCTGGAGTTGCCCACACAGGTGATTATTGTATTCACCATCCAGTCAACTGGGTGATTATTGTGTGCAGCAAAATGCTATGCATTGCTTGCCATGTATGTGTTTCTTATTCCATGATATGGACAGTGTCTGGGATGTGCATACCCCCCACATGCATGTACAGTGACATGTGGAACTGTACCTGGGGTGTCTGGCCCTTGTTGTGCACACAGATTGTTATCAGTCCTGGCCTCCTGTGGCGGGAACTGTTAATGGACAGCAGGTTGACCCTGCACCTACATTGATACCATGATACTGATATTCCCTAGTGTCAGTGGCATCTTTTAATATAGGGCTTGTGTTTCAGGCATGGTATGTCCTTTGTGGGTCACATTTGATGGCACCACAGGTGTTGCGGGTGTCCAGTTTGGAGCATGGGGGAGGTGCGCTGTCAGCATGTACATGCCTATTGGACTGATGGACAGAGTGCCATGCCCTCTGTAGCCCACTGCAATCACACCATGATTACTATCATTGGGAAATATGCAGGGTACTTCCAACATAGCAGCTGTTGCCTAGGCAAGTGTATGTATGTGTGTATGAGACATGGGTTGAGAGTGTTCCCTGGGTAATACAAGGGTTGCTAACATTGTTCAGCTGACATTGATGTCACATTTAGGGGTATGGATCTGCACCCCAGCCTCTCGGCTATTTCACATCTGTTATCCCTCTACGGTGGATATTGTGATATATACTTGGGCCACCATATAAGAAGTTTGCAAAACCTGCTCCACATTGAGTCCAGTTGTCACACACTCACAACTACCTCCACACAGGATAAGAATGACAAACACACACACACACACCTGTTATGTCTGGGATTAGAACTCTTACCTAACTAGTATATTACATTACAGCACTAGGCAGTTATAGGACATGCCACAGAGATTATCGGAGTACTCCTTCCCCAAAGGTATATTTCACAGTGAATTACATCAGCAGGATTGCCAAAGTAGGACATTTGAATTGTACTGAGTGTGACTAGCCTAAAATGCATGGCTCCCTACACAGACATAGAAACACACGCAAAACATCCACAACTGCCTTGTGTGGGAACAGAACCCCTACCAGAGTTCTATATCACACTACTGCATGATGCTGTTATAGGTTGCAACACGGGGATTGATGGAATGCCCCTTCCCTAAAGGTGTATTTCACAGTGAATGACAGCAGGATTGCCAATGTAGGGCATTTGAATTGTACTGAGTGTGACTTGCCCAAAATGCATTGCTCCCTACACAGACATAGAAACATACATAAAACATCCACAAATGCCATGTGTGGGAATAGAACCCCTACCAGAGTTCTGTATCACACTACAGCATGATGCAGTTATAGGACGCACCACTGGGACTGCTGGAGTTCCCCTTCCTCACAGGTGTATTTCAAAGTGAATGACATCAGCAAGATTGCCAAAGTAGGATATTTGAATTGTACTGAGTATGACTAGCCTAAAATGCATTGCTCTTAACACAGACAGACACACACACACACACACACACACACACACACACACACACACACACAATTGCCATGTCTGGGATTAGAACTCCTAGCTAACTATTTTAGCACACAACAGCAGTGCGCAGTCATAGTACACACTGCAGAGATTACTGGGTTACACCTTTCCCAAAGGTGTATTTCAAGACGGATGACATCAGCAGCCTTGCCAAAGTAGGGCATTTGAATTGTAGGGAGTGTGACTAGCCTAAAAAACATTGCTCTCTACACCGACAGGGACAGACACACACAGTTGCCAAGTCTGGGATTAGAACTCCTACCTAATTATTTTATCACACTATAGCAGAATGCAGTTATGGGATGTGCTACAGAAATTACTGGGCTACAACCTTCCCAGAGGTGCATTTCAAGGTGGATGACATCAGCAGCCTTGCCAAAGTATGGCATTTGAATTGTAGTGCGTGTGACTAGCCTAAAAAGCATTGCTCTCTACACAGACAGACACACACACAAACAAACACACACACACACACACACACACACACACACACACACACACACACACACACACACACACACACACACACACACACACACACACACACACACACTTGCCATGTCTGGGATTGGAACTCCTACCTAGCTAGTTTATTACACTACAGCAGTATGCAGTTATAGGTCGTGCCACAGAGATTACTGGGCTACAACTTTCCCAAAGGTGTATTTCACAGTGGATGACCTTAGCAGGCTTGTCATAGTAGGGCTATGGGGAGGGCAGTGTGTGTGCATGGGCCATAACCCATTCATCTAGATGTTTACACACCACATGTGGGCACACTGAAGGTCATATTCCACAGATACGTGTATACAGCTGCTAGATGATTACTTCCTTGTACAGTCATGTTGCACAGCTAGCATTTGCACCACATAGTCTATAATGCTGACAGATACTGGTGGCTAGTATCTACAGTGAGTGACATCTGAACCTCATGTGGTTGTGGCCCTTTGGCTGTGTGCTGGGTGGGACAGGCCTGGATGGCTCCTTGTCACAGCCACCCTCTTCCACATATCTATGTACGTCTATTTTTGGCTTATTATAGTGTGTTGTCCTTAGATATATGTCTGTATTCCTATCCATTGTGTGTGAAAAGCATGAGTGGTGCATACTGAGGAGTGTCTGCACTAACATCTGTGACTGCCAGATATGTCTGGTCCACTGGTGTTTGCAGACATGACCTTCATTTGTTTAAGTGTGTGAGCATGCCCAGTATGACCTTTCAGTATGTTGTTGACTGACATTGCCTTCATTTCGCTGTATGTGAGCATGCCCAGTATGCCCATCTGTATTGAATGTGTGGATTGAGTCCAGCTAGTTTGTACTGCAGTGCAGGCCTTTGTGTTGTACACCTACAGTTAGCATACCATTTCTGCAGGGTATCTGTTGATCATTTGGCAATATGGGGACAAACTGTGCAGGGGATAGTATGACCTGTAGGTGATTGCGTCTGTGCTGCTTCAGCTGCATGGTACTGCTGTTAGCAGAGATATTCAGACATGTACTGTTATACACAGTGTTGTTTTCTGTCCTCGTACTGTCAGGTGGATATTCTTGCTCACAGTGTTGTCTTGGGGGACAAGGGTAACTGCAGCTGTGTCCGGTATTGTGGGCAGACACCTACGTATTCATGGTAAGTTATGTCATTCTGGAGGGGGAGCTGCAGACACTTGGTGCTGGGTTTGTGTATCCGGTTCAGCACCTTGATACAGTGCTAGCAGAAGATCCCATACTTATACGCCCATCAACATGACAGTATGAGCTTATCTTGCTGTGGCAATGCCTCACAGCTGTAAGATTCACACAGGTTAGCCAGGGGCAGGGGCCATGGGTAGGGACATTTACCCTATCGTGGTGTACAGGCAGGTGTGTAGCCACCCATGTATGTGTTTGCAGCCAGGGATAGTGTGTGCACACAGCTTGGTGTCAGACCCTGCACATTCCATGCTGTCCATGCTTCCACCCCCCCATTATTCTAACCTCTTCTATACAGATACACTGATACACTTGTAATAGGTGACTCTATTGTCAGGCACACTGATGTCCTGCTCACCAGGCTGAACAAGGAGAAGGTCACGGTGAGCTGCCTGTCGGGCGCTAGGATCTGCCACATAACACAAGCACTCAGGTCACTCCAAGGCAAATACAAATATGACTCGGTCATTGTCCATGCTGGTGTGAATGACCTGAGACATACCTCCCTGGACTACATGAAAAGAGACATAGAGGAGCTCTCTGAGCATGTAGCCCAGGCCAGTATGACCCTGACCTTGAGTAGCATCTTACCCTCACCAAGAATGATGCCACAATATGAAGACAAGATGATCAATTTCAACAATTGGCTTAAGTATTGGTGTCATTCAAAGGGGATCCAATGCCTGTCAGCCTGGGATGACATGCTCGACAAGCCACGATGCTTCACTAGGGATGGCTTGCACCTGTCACCCATGGGCTTTCGGATATTGGCAAAGGCTCTTGCTTCCCCCATAGTGCCTTTTTTAGGCAAGGCTCAAAAGACAAACCCACCTCCATAGGTATCACAAGGGATAAGAAACTAAGAGTAATGCTACTCAATGCCAGAAGTCTAAACCTCAAGATGCACACACTCGAAACTCTCCTTAGCATGGAGAACATTGATATCTGTGCAGTAACAGAAACCTGGTTCAAGGCTCCCGAGAGCACCACAGCACTACCAGGTTATACCTCATACCACGCTTTTCGGCCCCAAAACTTGGACCGAACCCCAAAAGGAGGGGGAGTATCAATATTCGTCAAAGATCCCCCTTACCTCCAGGTTGGTGGCACAGCACGAAGCATCAGAGACTATCCATGTGCAACTAACAGTGGGTAAAACTGCCTTCCAGTTTATAGCCTGCTACAGACCACCCTCCCAAACCCAGGAACCCCACTCGGCCTTCCTGAGAACACTGGAAAATATGAAGGTCTCTCCAAACACCATTATATTGGGCGACTTCAACTACCCAAACATAGACTGGGAGCATTACTCTAGCTCCAACACCCTAGCCCAAAGGTTCCTAGAATTTATAAACTCAAATGCTATGGAACAACTTGTTACCACTCCCACAAGAGGGGAAAACATACTGGACCTGATCATCACCAACATGGGGACTTTATGCTCCAGATGAGAAGTGTATCCCTCACTGGTAAGATCAGACCATAAACTAATCTCACTGGATATTCACATCCCGACCCCACCCCCTGCCCAGAAAACCACAGTGAAAAACTTCTCTAAAGCAAATTTCACACTTCTCAAACCGACGTGGACTCCTTCAAAGCCCCCGAGCCTGTGGAAAATACAGCTCAGACCACAGAATCCTTTTTAAACGCATTCTATGAACACCTTCAGGAATGCATGGATCATGCAATCCTAAATAAAACCAAGACCCAATCCTCCAAAGGCATAAGTCCTGTCTGGTGGACCCCAGCCATAAACAAACTATACAATAGAAGGAGGAAGCTACTACATGATAGAGCAAAATCCCAAAAAGGGAAGGCGTCATTGATCAGTATTAGCAAAAAACTATGGGCACTCATAAAATCATCTAAGGCCAGCTTCGAGAGAAAAATTGCACAGGACACTAAGGATAATCACAAGGCTTTCTTTAGTTATGCTAGGAACCTGGGTGGGAATTCCCAGATATGCTCAGAATTAATCCAAAATGACAAAAAATACATCGAACCCACAGACATTGCCAACATCCTAGCTGACAGGTTCAGCGCAAACTTCTCCCCCCCTCCCCACCAAAAGGGCAAATATCTATCCCAGCAGAGTGCTGCCCCCCTGACATCTCAGATGCTCAGGTAAGAGCTGCCCTCTCCAAAGAAAAAACACAGCATCAATGGGACCAGATGGTGTCCCGGGCTGCGTCCTACATGAACTCCAAGAAGAGCTAAACCCAAACATAAAACTACTGTTCAATCTCAGCCTTACTACATGATATGTACCCAAAGAGTGGCATACAGCAACAGTGGTCCCTCTCCACAAAGGTGGTGCCTCAATGGATCCTGGAAACTATCGCCCCATAAGCCTGACTAGCTTGGTCTGCAAAGCTATGGAAACGATCATTATGGACCTCATAAATAAAGATATTGGGGACCTACAGACACTGGATCCTACCCAGTTCGGCTTTGTTAAGGGCAGATCCTGCCTCTTAAACCTGGTTGATTTCTTTGAAACAGTCACCAAGGCCATTGACGAGGGGAAGGTGGTCCACACAGCCTACCTGGACCTCACAAAGCCTTTGATACAATACCCCACTTGGGCATTATAGATAAGCTCACTAGCTTAAATATAAACCCCTATGTCACTAGATGGGTTGCAAACTGGCTCAAGGACAGAACCCACATGGTTAGAATTGCTGGAGCCATGTCAGACTCCAAACCAGTTACAAGTGGCATCCCACAAGGCTCAGTCCTGGGACCTCTTTTGTTCGGTATATATTTCTCAGAGGTACAGGCCAACATGGAAGGACTGTGGCTGACCAAGTTCGCAGATGACTGCAAACTGGGCACCATAATCGACTTTCCAGCCGACACAAGCATCCTCCAAAAGGGCCTCATAGAAACAGACAACTGATGCCAGAGCCATGGTCTCAAACTAAACGCCAAAAAGTGTATAGTCATCCCCTTTGGCAAAAACAAAGTGCCCACAAATTACCACATAGGTGGTAATCCATTAAGTACAGAAGAAGTAATTAGGGACCTGGGGACCCAAGTTGATAGTAATCTCTCATTTGACAACCACATGGCCAAAGTGGTTAGAAAAATATTTTATATAGCCCACCTAATCATGAAGGGATTCACATCAGGGGAGGTCATTGTGCCTCTTTACTCATCCCTCATCAGGCCCATAATTGAGTACAATGCCCCTTTTGGGATGTACCTTACCAGACATCTGCAGCAACTGTAAAGACCCCAAAAGTACCTCACCTAGAGGATCAAAGGGCTCAAACAGATGCCATATGCTGCCTGGTTAAAGAAACTCCAGCTCTACTCAGTGGCATACCACCTGCTCAGAGGCGATCTGTGCCTGACGTATAAAGTCATGCCCAACCCGGAATTAATGGACATGCTGCACCTCAGAAAATCCAAATCCCATCGAGCTACATGCTCGAGAAACTTGAACCTCAGCACTGAAATAAATAGGACATGCTCTAGGGACAGATTCATAACCCAGAGGCTCCCTTCACTCTGGAATAAAATCCCAGTCCAGGTTAGGCAGAGTCCCTCATTGAATCTCTTCAAGAGGAATCTTGATGAGTGGATGGGAGATCATAGGTTTACCCCAGGTATCACTTCTGTGTCACTGTTAGACAGAGGCACAGCATACTAACCTCAAAAAAGGGCATAGCAAAATTAATTTAAAATGGGTGGCGAAAGCCAAACACACTCTGGCTAGGCTTATGAATGCCCTAGGGCAGATAGCCTAGTATGAACCTATGAACCTATGAACATTATGCATACATTCTCTGATACTTTCCCTAAGGGTTTCACCCCATAACAGGTATGTGCTATTGTTGATCCACAGTTCATGCAGTGGGACATGTTGGACATGTTACTGTGGTTTGTCCACATGGCCTTGAATATGGCTTATGTGGAGTGTGTTATGTTGTTATTTGGATGTCCATGACATAACATGAATTGGTAGTACATGTGATACACAGGCCTTTGGCAGATGCCTGTGGGGCATTAGGTGTTGCTGCATGCTAGATGTGGCAGGTCGTTGTATTCTGTCAGTCCTACAGTCTCAGACCACCATACAGTATATTCCTCTGGGGTTACAGGGTAGGTGTGATAGGTGTTCATGCCAATATCTCCTAACAGTCTTGCTCAGGTGGTGTGGATGCTGGCAGTGTGCTACCTACAGCTAGGGACACACCTGCATGGGACTCTTGCACTGCATGCTGCAGTCTTCCGCTATTGCCATATACAGATGGGGTCTTACTGTACCCATTCCCACAGCAGGGATATGACCAGAGAAGTGCCTGTGGGTGGTGTTTGCATGAGCTAGATGCATGTGTGCTATGGACACTACTTGCATCTGACACACAGATATGCATTGGGCATTCCAGTTATGCTTGCATGTCCAGGTACATCAGCTGTTTCCCCAATACATCAGTCCTACCTCCTTTGTGATCTGCGAGTGTTTGTGCAGACAACTCCAGTATCCCCTACTACAGGACCAGATAATGTGATGCATACCTGTATGTACTTTTCCAATGGGGTGTCCATTTCACAGTGACACAATATATACTGTATGTCTGGAATACTTTCCCCTGTGTACTGCTTGTACATCTAGCCCAACAGCCATGCCGTGTTAGTCTTTCAGATGGTGACCCATATTACCACCATACATTTGCAATGGCTTACTGCTAGCTTGTGTTATACTGATGGTTATTGTGCATGACACTGCAGTTGTGAGGACTTGTCCCTGTCATCAGTGGTAGTTGGCAATGGCCACCAGACTTACCGCAACATACATACATACCGACCACTCTCACATGATATGAGACACACACCAACCTAACACACAAATACCTGCATATTGTACAAATGCTACAGCCTATCCTGCTACCTTGGCCATCTCTGTGCATCTGTGCTCCACTGGTATTATACCTGCACATACATGTTACTACATCTCTACATAAGGTTGTGGGGGGGGATACACCTGACTGTTATGACATGTGTACATCAGATGGGGGGGCACACCAGACCATTATTACATAATTAAATAAGGTTGGGGGAGCACACCTGACTGTTTCTGCATTCCTACACAGGATTAGGGGGGCACACCTGACTGTTTCTGCATTCCTACACAGGATTGAGGGGTATACCTGACTATTTCTACATTTCTACACAGGATTGAGGGGCACACCTGACTATTTCTACATTTCTACACAGGAATGGGGGGGGGCACACCTGACTGTTACTACATTTCTACGTAGGATGTTGGGGCACACCTGACTATTTCTACATTTCTACACAGGATTGGGGGGCACACCTGACTGTTATTATATTACTACATAGGATGGGGAGGCACACCTGACACTTGTACACATTTGCTATAACTGTACTGGTATGTCAGGTACTCCATTTCATTCTGTATTCCAACCTATCATGCTGACTAGAGGCATATCAGTGTACTACAGATTTTAGCTTTGATTGACTTACATATTAGTTTCTGACTTCCTAGTCTTCAGAACTAACATCCCACTGCCTGACCTGCTGTAGTCTGTCTGTGTAGGCCGGGGGGAGGTTACCCATAGGCATCATTCAGAGGCCATAGCACAGCTTTTGTTTGTGTTTGTCTACACCTATCCTGCTGGCTGTGACTGTTGTTGGGTATACTAACTGGACAATCACAACTGAAGACACGGCTTTAATAAAAATGATGTTAAGAATAGCAGCAAACAAATCCCATGCAAAAATCAGATAAAAAAGGACAAGCGCTTTCGCATACAGCTTCTTCAGATCCTATAAGAAACTAAAAAACCATGAACATTTTTAAACTAACACTTGACCTATCAAAAACAAGAGAAAATTGCTCCAAAAAACAATGACATCATTTCCTCATACAATCAATGCAACTTCCTACGTGCCTTAAGCCTCCACCCACTCAAAATGGGTTTGATATTAACCTGACTATTCAACCCTGGATGCTTATAAGCTTGCATCCTAATAATCCATTCTAGCTCCATCTGCTTGGACACTGCAAAACCGTGTCTTCAGTTGTGGTTGTTCAGTTGGTATATGTTTTTTTCTGAAGTGTGGTTTTCACCTAGACATTCAGTATGCACTGGTTATTTTCTTGTTTGCACTGTTGTTGAGTATATGAACCCCCCTGACTAACATGTGTGAGTCACTTACCTTGTGGGTGTCCCAGTATTAAGGGTGGTGCTGCAGGGCTGCCTATGTCGGATGCACATAATACACCCTCTACACATGGTAGATCACAGGTAGTGTCATGTTTGGGATCGCTTTTACTGTATGTGAGAGTCAGAGAGAGGTGTTATTCCCTGGGTCCCTCCTGTGTCTGTGTACGTGCTATGCTTTGCCTCTTTTCCAAGGCCAGGGCATACTGGGCATGCCTCCTTCTGCCTACTGGGGCAGGCTCAAGTTGTTCCTCCTCCGAGTCACTCTGTGCCTATGCAGGCCTTGGCAATATTGGGGGGCTGTGTGGCCCTACCCCGTGCTGTTCCTGCTGCAGCTGTTTCCCCAGGATCATATTGTGTAGCATCACACATACAATAACAATTTGGGTACATGTAGCTGGTGAGTACTGCAAGGCTCCACCGGATGTGTCCAGGCACCGGAACTATGACTTGAGCATCCCAAACACACAATCTACTATAATTCTTGGTCTGTGCGTGTGCCTCATTATGGAGTTCTTGTTCGGGTATGTGTGCATTTCTGATGGGTGTCATCAGCCACGGCTCCAGTGCATATCCAGCATCCCCCACTAGGTGAACGTGAGGGATGTCCCCATTGGCAAATCTCTGGTACAGCTGCATCAGATGCCAGATGTGGGAATCGTGATAGCTTCCAGGGCAGCCAGCACACACATTCATTATTATACCCTGGGCATCGCACATGACCTGGCAGTTGATGGAGGGGAAGCCCTTGCAGTTGATTTAGACCCTACCCTGCTCACCAGGTGGTGCTTTGATGCATATGTGCATGCAATCTATAGTACCCACTACCTCAGGGTATTCTGGTATTTGGTGGAACAGTTGCATATTGCTGGCCAATGCTTCATGGGTGTTGGGGAAATATATGTGGTCACCAACATGTGCTGACATGGCATCCAGGAACTGGTGGAGTACCCTGGATGCTGATGCCTGTGAGACCCCATCATATCCCCAGTTGGCCTTTGGAAGGTACATGTAGCTAGTATTCTTAGGCCTACACATACCTTGGTATCCACTGGGATGGGTTCCCCTCTGTTAGTTCTATGCGTCAGGCATGGCCGGCACAGCTCAACAATTTGCTGTAGGAGGTCCCTGTCTACCCTATAGTGCTCTACTATCTCCAGCTCATGTAACCCCTGGTAGTTTACCCTGGGTCTGTACACTCTTCTCCGTCTCCTCACTGTGGGTTGGTCAACAGCATTTACATCCTCACCACCCTCAGCTCTTCCACAAGTTGTTGTATGATAGCTATTGTAGCCCCTATCATTTTGTTGTTTTGTTTGTTAACCGTTCCCCGCTTGTATACACCGGTAGTGTAGAGTGTGGGAAAAACCAGAGGGGAAGGTGTTTGCATAGTTTATAGTAGTGTTCTAGGCTGGGCTGGTCTGCTGCCTGTGCAATTAGCTGATTCTGATACATTTCACCTACCAGCTATGCTAGTTCTCCTAGATTACCTAACTGTTTTGCCTTCCCATTGTCTTCCTGTTTAAGCCTGGGGTTGCGCTGTGCAAACAGAGTGCTCATATGTGCTCTGAGGCCTTCACTGATTTTCACTGATTGCCTCTCTGGTTTCTTTGCATTCCACCTGGTTTACACCCCTTTGGGCTATCTCCGTCCCTCAATACTAAGTCTATATTAGAATCCTGCTGAGCATGGAGCCATCTTTAAATTTCTAGTCTACCACCAGGACACAAGTGCTCTTCAGCAATTACATTCTGCTTGCTGGTAAGCCATTAGACCTCAGGAATTTGTTTAAAGTGTTCAGATTTGTAAAGTAATACTTACTTTTTGCTGTATTTGGATCTATACAACTAGTATTATTTTTTTCTGATTCCTGACTACTGATCTGCTTATTTGTTTATTTAACTGGTTGATTCTGTCATTCAGGAATTGTGGTTTTACTGACACTACCACTGCAGCTATGTTGTCTCTATGCTACTATGATGTACTAAAACTGCTGTTATAACTGTAATGTAAATACAATTGACTTAGTGTTGGAGTTAGTAACAGTATTTACTGATTTAGCACTACAGTTGTCTCTGCTACTGATTCAACTGTGCTGTTAAGTGTTCATTTTCCTTTTTCTTGTATACACAGGATAATTGGCTGATAAATGTATTGTGCATGATTTATTAACCTGTTTCCAAACTAAGTTATGGCACTGTGATGTGGTAACTGTTGAAGCACTCTCACACTGTAGCAGTAGCATCTATTCTCCTGCTTTATCCACACTATCCCCAGATTTGTATCTTTTACACTCTCCTATATCCTCATTACTTCCTTTGACCTATCAGTGTCTCCTTCTACTAGCTTTATCCTCTCTTTTTTCTCTCTCTCTCTTCAGAGCACACTCAAGCAAATCTGCAGTCTGCGGCTACCACTCCACCCATACAGTATAAGAAGGAATCAGTACTGCAAACTAAACAAGGATATACATTTTGAGCCTCAAGAGCAGGGTCAGTCCACCCAGGCATTCTACTTGTATGTTTTATGAGAGTGAAGCTATTATATTACCAGTATTTCTTAGTAGTTTTCAGCTTGCTAGTAAAACTTACTGTTGTAGCCTTGTGCCTCCCCCCAGCTAGTACAGTAATCCTAACTGTCCAACAGACAGTATACATTTAATTCAGATCCCTGTGACTAAATCAACCATCAAGTAGCCCTCTCAGTGCTTTCTGCCTTCGTTTGTATCACTTGGAGGCCCACCTGTTTATTTGCATCTCTATACATTCTCCTTCATTGCTAATGTATCTCCCTAATCTAATATGTGCACAAACTGGTTACTAATCAGCAAGTCAATGTGAAACCACACTCCCAACCTTAATAAACTTTGCTGTCTCTTCTCTCCTTCCCTTTATAGGTAGTTTGAATTATTATTTACCCCCCTCTGAGGCCTTCACTGATTTCCACTGATTGCCTCTCTGGTTTCTTTGCATTCCACCTGGTTTACACTCCTTAGGCTATCTCCCTCCCTTAATACTAAGTCTAAATTAGAATCCTGCTGAGCATACAGCCATCTTTAAATTTCTAGTCTCCCACCAGGACACATGTGCTCTTCAGCAATTACATTCTGCTTGCTGGTAAACCATTAGACCTCAGTAATTTGTTTAAAGTGTTCAGATTTGTAAAGTAATACTTACTTTTTTCTCTTGTCTTGGTGGGCTCTGCCCCAGTACGTTCACCCTCGCTAACGCTCGGGATCTCTCCACTCCCCTGCCTTGCCCACTATTCCCTCCCACCCCCACTACCTCTACATTTATAGTAATCACAGCCACACCCACAGCTCACCCTCACATCACTTCCACCAATAACAGCTCCTCAAGTCATATTACATTATACCACACCAACTTGCTCCACACAAAATACTCCCAATCACTCTCATTCTCACTAGGCATTTTTTACATCACCCACACTACTTCCCCATCCACATATAGTGCAACCCTATAATTCCTATTCAGACCCCCCACCTAGAACCAACTTAAACTTTATAACCATGACTATCACACAACTAAGTCTAGTCTGTCTTCTCATAATTCTTTACAACACCACAAGTTATCACTATAGCAATATCCTTAAACTTAGTAGCACAACACTACATTATGCACTCTCATATACAGACACCACACATTATAATGATATCTGCTCACAATTGTTCAAGAACTACATAAAGGACCAATTCAGAACTAAACACATATTTTCTCATTCCTACTCCAAAAAACACAATACTTTCTCACACTCCTCACCAAACTCCAACATCTGTATCACCATTTTAACACCAGGCTCATCATAAGTGGGGATATCCACCCCAACCCAGGCCCAAATTCATCCTGTCCAACACAAACTGCTCCAACACAAATGTCAGAACATAACACACCCCCTTTCTTCATCCCTGGGCAAATCAACAACAGCAGCAAAACCAACCATCTTTTAATGCTAAATATTAATATTAGAAGTATCAAAATAAAATACCTGAACTCCAGGCCACAATAGCACACTACTCCCCAGACATAGTTGCTTTAACAGAAACCTGGCTAAATAAAAACATAGCTAACTCAGAAGTTCTTCCTACCAGCTACAATATCATTAGACAAGACAGACCACTTTGTAAAGGGGGTGGAACTGCCTTACTGTACAAGTCCAACTTAATTGTCCGCCAATTACCAAACTCCTACCCCTCCCCCAATAATTGGGACATACTTATCTCACAACTTCAACTTTACCCTAAAAAGGTCATCACCACAATCGTGATCTATATTCCACCTGGTAATACACCTGCTAGCCTTGAAAACTTCTTATCCTGGTGTTCTTCCATATACTTACAAGAAACCCTTATTCTGGGGGACTTCAACCTAGATTGGTTCACCTGTATATCAGAACCACCAAGTAATCTAATAAATCTCCATAGCTACCAGCAGCTAGTCCAAATTCCCACCTAGAGTGCACCCTAGCTCTCAAAATGCCCTACAGCTATTTATCCTTGAACCCCTTTGTGTAAATATTGTAAATAGATTCTTAACTCTCTTCTCTATGTGCATATATAATGCATTTTCTCAAATTACTCTATAAGAATAGCTTTATAATTGTATAACCTTTTTAGAATAACCTTAGTGAAGTTGTATTTGACTATTCGTAATAATGAATGTTCCTATTGTACAAACTGGTCTCCTCAATGTATCACTTATATTTTTCATATTTTTGTAATTTGTATTTTTGGAGCTTTTCTCCCCGGACCTCCACTGAAAATGGATCCTCTGGGCCCAGTGGACTTCCACGGTAATCAAACTGGAAATAAATAATAAATAAAATAAATAGATGTGATAAAAAATCTAAAAGAGAATCCATCTTTGACTGGGTCCTAACAACCCCTTATTGTACCCTCACACAGGCAGTCTCCCAGACACCTTAAGTGACCACAACATAATATACTTTAGACATAGTAGAACAAGCATATGCAAAACCACTAACTATATATCCACCAGAAACACAAAAAAATTCTCTCCTGAGGTCCTTAACACTTTACTCTGCAACTGTGACTGGACCCCCCCCCCTAAAAACCCTCCCACTTGACCAGGCTGTAGCATATTTCAACAAAGCATTTCTACAACACCTAGACACTGTCGCTCCATTGAGAAAACTCAAGGTTAGAACCTCTACAAACCCCTGGCTCAGTAAAGAAACTAAACAAATCCTCAAGTCCAGAGACACTGCCTGGCTTTACTATCAAAAAAACAAAGAAACACAAAGCCTAACTAAGTACCAAGAACTGCCCAACAGTGCATTAAAATGCATTAGGCTGGACAAAAAATCTATCCTTAGTATTACAGGACAGTTCCTACCTCACCATCCCCACCAACACAAATAACACTAATACAATATTTACCCTCAAAACATTTTCCACCACTTCAATCAAAAGCATGCTCTCCAAGCTAAAAACCTCATCAACAGCAGCCGACCTACTCCCTAGCTATTTCTTGAAACTCACAGCAGATGCTATTGCTATCCCAGTCTCCACTCTCATAAACAGATCAGTTGTTGAAAACTAAGTGCCCAAACTCTGGAAAATATCCTGTGTTACACCCATACATAAAGGCAGGACCTCTACTGAACTTAATAACTACAGACCCATTGCTTTACTCTCCCCCCTGGCCAAAATCCTAGAAAAATGCATCCATACCCAGATGCTAAACTATCTCTTAGACAGCAACATCCTGTCACCTACTCATCATGGTTTCAGACCTGCCCATAGTACCACTACAGCCCTCCTCTGCTTCACAGACACAGTAAACCGTCTCAAAAATGAAGGCCTACAGTTGTCTCTTTTTTTGGATATGGCCAAAGCATTTGACACAGTCGCACACCAAATCCTGCTAAACAAACTAAACCAATATCACCTATCAAATTCCACTCTTACCTGGTTCCAAAGCTACTTAACTGACAGATACCAAGCTGTGAAATGGGAAAATTCTCTATATCCTCAGCTGCCCATAACTATAAGAGTCCCACAGGTTTCTATCTTATGACAACTACTATTCACAGTCTTCACAAATGACCTCCATACCTCCACACAGCATGTATCTATCATTCAGTATGCAGATGACACTACCTTAATCTGTGCTGCACTAAACATTCCCACCCTCCTGCAAACAACTCAGCTAGCATTCTCTGACATTGAAAACTACCTTACCAAAGCCCAACTTATCCTCAATCTAAAGAAAACTCAGCTTATGATTATAACCAATTCTAACAAAAACACTGATAACAGTCAATTCACTATCTATTCCACAAATGCTACTCCAATCACTCCAGTGGCACAGGCTAAGCTATTGGGAATAACCATAGACTCCCTCCTAAAATGTGATAGTCATCTCAACTTAAATATTAAAAAAGCACATGCCAAACTGGGATCACTCTACCTTATCAAACCATTTCTTACCAACAACACAAGATCAGCTATTGCTCGCTCCCACCTTCTATCCACCCTACTCTATGCATCTCCCATTCTGACTAATCTCAGCAAAACTGAATGAAGCAAAATGGAAGCCTGCTATAACATAATTGCCCACTTTGCTGCAAATTGCTCATATAGAACTCATCACTGTACTGCTTTTAGACAGCTCCACTGGCTTGAACTGCCCAACCTCCTAACCTACAATCAGCACTGCCTCTGTCATTCTATTACCTCCCCAGTAAGTGTCCTGCTCTCAAAAACCTAGTACAACATCACTCAGCCAATAGCCTCTTAGATCATCAAGCAAGCTGCTACTAGAAGTCACCAACAGCTACAATAGCTTTGGAGATGCGCTATATAGTAGTTCAGTGGCTAAAAAATGGAACTCTACCCCCACTAGCATTCAAAACACATCCTCCAAAGCCTCCTTTAAAGGCCTCATCAGGCAACATCTCAAGCAAAGTTGGCAGTGCCATGATTGCTCGCCAGGCTAGTGAAATCTGATAAGGTATACATACTAAATCTACAGTACTTGATAATAGTTTTCAATCTTACTCACAAACACTGGCTAATCTACAATGTATGTACTGTACCTGTGTACTCTGCATGTATTCTGCGTATGTTCCAAATTCCAGCTGTACACCACAAATCTATTAATTACCTTCATTTTTAAATTAATATTTTTTGTTTGTTCTCTCCACTGTAACAGTTGATGTGCCACATACCACTGTAAAAACATGTCTTTTGTAATTTGTGTGTATACTGATCATGTCTAAATAACTAAATGTATCTGTAATTTTTCTTTGTGAAGCATTTCTCCCCAGGCATCTGCTGAAAAAGGGCCTTTTTGACTCAGTCAGACACCCCCGGTTAACAAATGTAAAATAAAATAAAATAAATAAATATGTGCACAGAGCTGCTATTTCCTGGTTTAACTTTTTTTTTTGCCTTTAAAACCCAGTGCGTGGTGTGCACACCCACTTAGACAATGTAAAGAGTGCTAGGCAGACTCAGACACACCCCCTTGCTTAGCTGTGCTTAGCTAGAAGCAAACCTGAGTCACAGGACTCCAATCCACTTACAGTATGCCTGACACAGCCCCCTACGATTTCAGCTAACTCCTAGGCTTGCACCAGGCTATTCCTGTTCTTACACTGTTGGGACCTGACTAGGCATGCTGGGGGAAACTGGGATTCACTATCATTCCCCTCATTTGCATAGGATTGCCTGCTAATGCACAGTTACATGTCTCACACTGAGTCTCCCCCCTTAGCTACCACTACTCACTGGCCATGTTGTCTTCTGTCTGCCATTAACTTTAATGGCAGAATAGTGATTTTACTTAGAATGCTTATTTTAGGTTTATTTTCTTATTTTCCCCCAATCCCATTTGCATGCTGCTGCCCTACGCTTAAACAGCTGAGATCGGCTAAAAAATTTTAAGTTGATTTTTTTTTATTTTTTTAAGCAGTTTTCAATGCCAGTGGCCTTATACTTGGCCATTGGCATGCTTCCTGACTGATATGCACCCTTTATTTGGAGCTGTCATGGTTCCGTTTTGGAATTTGCAGAAATGTACTCAGTTACTAACCGAGTACATTTCTGCAGATTACACTAGTCCTGCATGGCCGGTTTTCAGCATCCTGGAATGCAAGATCGCAAATTCACCTCATTTGCATGGATTTCTCCTGCATATAGGGTAATTTGGGCTTAGTCCATGCAGGACTAGTGCAGGAGTGCTCGTGCACACCCCTGCAGGCTATTCCTGGATCGCACGGCAGACATATAACCTGCTGGAGCTCCTGCACTAATCCTGCACACTGTGCAAGGCTTGCAGAATCCATGGGAGTATCTGTGTAGGATGAATAGCTTGCTAGTACCAACAGGAAGACAGGATTGTTTTTTATGGCTTTAAGACAGGGCAGGGGCATGCACCTGCACTGGGGATTAATGTTTCATATGTTTCTTTTAGTGTACTTTGCTGTGATCATATTTGTCATTGCTTATGGCTTAGTGTAGATCAGTGCACCTTCCTGGTTTGGAGCAGCAAGCAGTCAGTAGTGAAACACATTTATCTAAAATAGCTGTTGATGTGCTTCCTTCTTAACAAAGGGCCTGAATGTGTTTGAGACCATAAGAGCAAAATTAATGGAGTGTGTGTGTGTGTGTGTGTGTGTGTGTGTGTGTGTGTGTGTGTGTGTGTGTGTGTGTGTGTGTGTTTATACAATATATGTTTATATATATATATATATATATATATATATATATATATATATATATATATATATATATATATAAAATATTTAAAAGAAATAAACTTATATTAGTAATAAAACAGTGTTTATATTTTTCTCATTTGTATTGTTGTACTTTAACATTTTTCCCAGAACAAGAAAGAGGTCTGATTTGAGTGTAATAACAGTCCCCTGGATTCAGCAAGCTCTGCATGGAGTGCAGGAATAGTGCAAGAACTGCTGGACGCAATATGGCCGATGAGCGATCCAGGAACGAGCTCCCGGGACATGCACGAGCTCTCCTACACTATTCCTGCATGGACACCACTGATATATGCTAATTACCTAATTTGCTGGTGAAAATCATGCAGATGAGGTGAATTAGTGATCAAACAAGCAGGCAGGCATCTGTGCCGGAATAGTGTAACCTGCAGAAATGTATTTGGTTACTAACCGAATACATTTCTGCAAATTACAAAATGGAGGCATGACAGCCGTAAAGAAAGCATGTATTCAATGTAGTAGGCATGCCAATGGCCATGAAAAATACTTGCAAAAGTATAAAAAATAACTTTTATTTTTTTTGGCCGATTTCGGCCGTTTAAGCATAGGGCAGTGGTGTGCAAATGGGATCGGCCCAAAAATGAGAAAAAAAGTTGGCAATAAGCTTTTAAACCCAAATCAGCATTTTGCCGTAATAGTCAATGGCATGCATAAGACAACAATACCAAGGAATAGTTGTTGCTAAGGGGGAGGGCTGAGTGTGAGTGTGGTAACTATGAATTAGCATTCTGTTTTATGCAAATGAGGGGATTGATACTGAATCACAGATTTACTGTCAGTGTTAACTTCCACCCAACCGTGTAGGTGCAGCAACACCATTGTATAAGTATAAGAGGTGGATGACCTCATAAGGGGGAGTGTCATGCATGCTGTAAGTTTATTGGAGTTTTGCCTAAACAGGTGTGCATGCCACCACCAGGTTTTAGAAAAAAAAACCCCAGGAAATAGCAGCTTTTTTCACATCTGAGCACAGGGTATGAGCGCCATGCCTCAGGGCTTAAATGGGAAGGCAATGGGAAGGAAAACAGCAGTAAGAAGACAATCAAGAAGAACTAGCATAGCTGGCAGGTGAAATTTATCAGAATCAGACAATTACACATGGAACAACCTAGCACACTATTATAAACTATGTAAACACTCTCCAGTCTGTTTTTCTCACAAACTACACCACTGGTGTACACAGATGGGGACATTTTACCTGACAAAACTAACAAAAATGTTATGGGCTGATGTCGCTCTCATACATCAATATGTGCAAGAGGCTGAGGGTGGTGAGGATGTGAATGCTGATGACCAAACCATAGTGAGGAGAAGGAGAAGAGTGTACAGACCCAGGGTAACCTACCAAGGACTACATGAGCTGGAGATAGTGGAGTGCTATAGGGTGGACAGGGACATTCTACAGCAAATTGTTGAGCTGTGCCAGCCACGCCTCACACATAGAACCAACAGACGGAAACCAATCCCAGTGGATACCAAGGTACGTATAGGCTTAAAAATACTAGCCACAGGTACTTTCCAAAAGGCAATAGGGGATATCATGGGGATCTCACAGACATCAGCATTCAGGGTACTCCACCAGTTCCTGGATGCCATGTCAGCACAGGCCGGTGAGCACATATATTTCCTCAACACCTGTGAGGCGTTGACCAGCAATATGCGTCTCGTCCACTAAATAGCAGAATACCCAAAGGTAGTGTGTGCTATAAACTGCATGCACATACAAATCAAAGCACCACCTGGTGAGCGGGGTAGGGTCTACACAAACCACAAGGGCTTTCCCTCCATCAACTGCCAGGTCATGTGCGATGCCCAGAGCATTATCCTGAATGTGTGTGCTGGCAGTCCTTGAAGCTATCACGACTCCCACATCTGGCATATGACACAGCTGTACCAGCCATTTGCCAGTGGGGACATCCCATATGGCCACTTAGTGGGGGATGCTGGCTACACATTGGAGCCGTGGCTGATGACACCCCACAGAAATGCACACACACCTGAACAAGAACTCCATAATGAGGCACATGCACAAACCAGAATCATAATAGAGCATGTGTTTGGGGTGGTAAAGTCATGGTTCCGTTACCTGGACATATCCAGTGGATCCTTGCAGTACTCTCCAGCTACATGTACACAAATGTTCATAGTATGTGCCATGCTACACAATATGATCCTGTGGAAACATCTGCTGCAGGAACAGCATGGGGCAAGGCCACACAGCCCTCCACCATTGCCAAGGCCATCACAGGCACAGACGGACTCTGAAGAGGAACTACCTGAGCCTGTCCATGTAGGCAGAAGGAGGTGTGCCCAGTATGCCCAGGCCTTGGCAAAGAGACAACGCACAGCACATACACAGACACGGTAGGGACTCAGGGAATGACACCTCTCTGACTCACACATACAGTAAAAGAGATGCCAAACATGACACTAGCTGTGTTTACAATGTATAGGAAGTGTATTATGTGTATCCAACATAGTCAGCCCTCCAGCACCATCCTCAATACTGGCACAGCCACGAGGTAAGTCAGTCTTCCCATCAATTGCTGAATGGAGTAGTATGTTCTGATAGTTGTATCTATGGTATGGAAGTGAGCATGCAAGGGAATCGGGTGGCTGAATGAGATGACAGATAGTGGACACCTATATGGGCAGCATGAAATCCATAAAAAATACTGCTGTCAGCATACTAGGCAGTACTAGACAAGGTGACAAATCCCACTGCAGTACATGTGGTGGCCCAAACATGTATCCATAGGACACACACATGCATGTCAGTGAGGCTCACATACCCACCACCAGCCTCAGCCAGCAGGACAGGTGTAGATGACCATAAAGAAAGGCTGGACTAAGGCCTCCAATTGATGACAATAGTTAGCAGCCCCCCTCCAGACATACACAGACAGACTACAACAGGTCTGGCAGTTGTATGTCAGTTCTAAAGGGTAAGATGTCTGAAACTGAAAAGTAGGTCAATAAAACCTAAGATCTGTGCTCTTCTGATATGCCTCCAGTCTGCATGATAGGTCAGAATACAAATTGAAATG
The DNA here is from genome assembly GCF_019279795.1 of Protopterus annectens. Taxonomy (NCBI): domain Eukaryota; kingdom Metazoa; phylum Chordata; order Ceratodontiformes; family Protopteridae; genus Protopterus; species Protopterus annectens. The sequence goes on along the minus strand of NC_056739.1, from coordinate 1,897,486,732 downwards.
GAAATCAACAGAGTACCTGAAATACCAGTACAGTCAAAATAAATGTTTAAAGTCTTCAGGTGTGCCCCCCAATAATCCTATGTAGAAATGCAGTAACATGAAAGTGTGAGGTGTAATATCAGTGGAGCACAGATTACCCAAGCTGGCCCAATCTACAGGATCAATTGTTGCATGTGTACAATAGGCAGGGGTCCATGTGTTAGGTTGTCATATGTTCAATAGTGTGTGGAAGTGGTCAGCATGTAGACATGGAGAGTTATGTCTCGGTGGCCTATGGGCAGAACTGTGGATGACAGGGCCATGTTCTGACAACTGCAGTACCAACCACAATGCTTCTCAGCAATACCCATATCAGCAGTCGTCCATACTCACTGTCTAGATGTCCATATCTGTCACCATCTGAAAGGTGGACATGCCATGAATGTGGGTCCATACATGCACACAGTACACAGGTGGAAGTACCCTAGACAGAGTGCATAACATGTAACTGTCAACTGCACAACTTTGGAATTGTACATATAGGTTAGGAGCACATTAGTTGTCCATGTAGTATGGAATATTGATGTAGTCTGGACAATCACTGGCAGACCACAAAGGGCACAGCTATGAAGTAATGAGAGACTGCCAATGTCCCTGCACAAGGCAGCATAAGGGGAATGTCCCAGGTATATCTGTGAGCCAGCTGTAAGTAGCTTCCATATCACACATGCACTCAGCTCACCCCACCATCAGCCACAGGTTTATCACAGGTCATATCCTTACTGTTGGGAATGAGTACAGTATGATCCCCACTTCTGTATGCGAATGCCCACAGAATGCAGTATGCTGAAGAGGTGTCCTATGCAGGTGTGTCCCTAGCTGTAAGCAGCACCCTGCCTGCATTCAGATCAATGGGTCAATATGTATAGGAACTATTGCCATTAACACTTCGCACACTTACCCTGTCACCCCAGGGGAATCCACTGATTTACAGCCTAGGAATGTAGGAGTGACAGAATGCACTGGCATGCTACAGATGGCCTGCATCACTATCAAATGGCCTACAGTCCTATGTCAAAGGTCTGTGCCTCAACCGTAGTGCCAATGTATGGTATCTCATGGGGTCCCAAATAAACTAACACAGTCAAAAGAACACAAATGTAAGGCCATGTTGACAAATCCCAGTAGTATGCCCCCCATGTCCTACTGCATGAATTGTGGACTAATCCATAAATACCGCTGGGATGAAGGGCCAACTATAGGGATACTTCCCAGATATTGCTCGCATAATGTTAGGATGAGGATAGTATAACAGAAGTGGGGTGGTGTAGATGCATAGACATCATAGAGTGTGTAAAGTCTGAAACTCTGATGTGTACCCATACTACCCCTGCTTGCAATACCAGTAATGGGCAGCTACAAACCTGCTCATAAACCACAATGTGAAGGAGAACTGACCAGATATATGAGCCCTGCCTCTGGGTAACCTGGCTGAATTTGTACAGCTGAGAGGTATGGCCACAGCAGGATATGCCCATTCTGTTAAGTCAATATATGTACAAGAATGGGATCCTCAGCCACCATACAACCAAGGTGCTGGACCATTTACACAGACCTATCAGCAAGTGTCTGTAGCTACCCCTCCAGAATGGCAGGAATGTGCAAGAATGTGTAGGCTCTGGACCACAATACTGGACTCAGCTTCATTCATCTTGTATTTCCCAGTAAATAACTGTGAGCAAATAATTATATCTGTCAGTAGTCGATGACATAATACATCACAGTGTAAAACAGTACATATGTCTCAATATGTCTAACACCAACCATGTAACACAAGCAGCACAGACAAAAATAGTTACAGTATCCCCCTATCTGTTGCCCATTGTGACTCCATCTTGTCAACTTATCTACAGATATCCTAAAGAAACAGGTTGCTACCTGTAGGTTGAAAACACCAAACTCTGGGCTGGAGTACAACCCTACCTGGAATGGATTCACACACTCAATGCAGAAGGTCATACTGGACATGCTCCTACACTTAGAGAAATGAAGCCCATGTCAGATAACACAGTGGACTATACATATCTGTAATTTGCAGATGTCTGTGCACACACACCAAATTGTATACCATTTATGCTTCACACACATTGGATAGGAATACTCACACATATCCAAGGCCAATACATTATAATATGTCAAACATACACACACAGAGATGTGGGGAAGAGAGAGACAGACAGTGACAGATAAAACTCCATTATGAGGCCTGTCCCACCCACTACATATCCAGTTGACCTGTATCACATGATGTGCTGATGTTAATCACTGTATACATTCTTTTTAGTAGCCATCAGCCCTATAGTGTCTGTGGTGCTTGTGATAACTGTGTAACACAATAGCACAAATCAGTATTCATGTAGCATCTGTATACTCAGTCCTGTCAAATGTAAAGTTGTGTGTGACTGAGTGTGTGTGTGTGTGTGTGTGTGTGTGTGTGTGTGTGTGTGTGTGTGTGTGTGTGTGTGTGTGTGTGTGCGGGGTGTGTGTATTTCCAGAGGAATGATTTATGGCCCATTCACACACACTGCACTTCCCATTGCACATGTTAGCACTCCTCCTGATGTCAATCACCTTGAAACAACCCTTTGGCCAACTTGTAGCCCTATATGCTCTGTGGCACTTGCGATAATATTGTAGTATAGCAAACTAGTTAGGAAAGAGTTCTAATCCCAGATATGGCAACTGTAATAATGTGTGTGTATCTGGAGGTGAATGAATTTTAGGTCACTCACTACACCTGCCATTGCCCACTTTAGGATGCCTTCTGATGTCAGTCACCTTGAAATAACCCTTTGGCCAAGACTCAGCACTATAAGCTCTGTGGTGCTTGTGATAACTGTGTACTATTGTAGTATAGCAAATGAGTTAGGTTGGAGTTCTAATCCCAGATACGGCAACTGTGATAATGTGTGCGTGTGGAGGTGAATGATTTTGAGGGCATTCACACTAACTACACCTGCCATTACCCACTTTAGCATGCCTGCTGATGTCAATCGCCTTGAAATAACACTTTCACCAAGTCTCAGACTTATAAGCTCCTTGGTGCTAGTGATAACTGTGCACTACTATAGTGTAACAAACTAGTTAGGTAGGAGTTCTAATCCCAGATATGGCAACTGTGATAATGTAGGTGGAGGTGAATGATTTTGAGGGCATTCACACTCACTACACATGCCATTGCCCACTTTAGCACATCTGTTGGTGTCAGTCACCTTGAAATAACCCTTTGGCCAAGTTTCAGCCCTATAAGCTCTATGGTGCTTGCAATAACTGCTTAATATTGTAGTGTAGCAAACTAGTTAAGTAGGAGTTCTAATCCTCATTGTGGCAACTGTGATAATGTGTATGTTTGTGTCTGAGAGTGTGTGTGTGTCTTTGTTGACATCTGCTTTTGTGATCATTCACACTTACTAAACT